>NC_133869.1:3108653-3162451 GCF_044706935.1 Curcuma longa
TGTATTATTGAATGCTCTTAAATCAGTAAATAGAGGAAAAATACAAGAATCAAAAAGGAGATAAATATATAATGAACAAAATACATTATTCAAAATTTTAAATATACCATTGATTATTATGTCATTCATCCATGCACCGATGTTGTTGAAGAAGACGAGTCCATTATAATTTTTGCTAATAATTCTGAAAAAAAACATAAGTTAAATAAATAAATTATGAATAAAAATCTAATTGTATTTTTCTTAAAAAAGAAAAACTTATCGCTTTCAATTTTTTCTACATCTTCTAAAATTTCTTCAATGTCGAGTGGTTTCAAACTTAACCGAAGCCAATCTTGAATACAAATAAGACATTCTACCACCTTAGGAGTCAATGAACTCCTAAAACAATCAAGTACCCGATCACCAGTACTAATGTGGCTTTTGAAGCAACTGTTGATATTGGAAGAGCCAAAAACACATCATCAGAATTTGAGCAAGTATAGTAAATCTGTGACAATTTTGCTTCCACCATCCCAAAATGTCAAAAGTATCGCAATACTCTTCAACTATTTCATTAAGATACTTGTCTAATTCTGACATATTGCCATCACCAAAAATTTGTGCCTTTTGTTTCTTATTCTTCGCAAAGATTGATTGTCTTTTCAAATCCATTTGACTCATATTTTTTGAAACATTGTCTTTGTCAATTGATTCTGAAATAGATGGAACACTTGAAGTATTGCATTAAGGCTCCATTTTTTCCTTATAATTCTTGTACAAAGCAAATAAAGCGTCTTTTATTATCTTTCCTACTCTAGTACCCTTCTTATCTCTCATATAATTCAATCAACATAAATTCCACAAAATCCAATTTATGCCTTGGATCAATCACCACTGCAATATAAAGCAACTTATTCATCTTCTCAGGATCTCCCCAATACTTGTCAAATTTATTTTTCATTTTAATTCCCATTGAATACACATCAATATCATCACTTTCTTGTCAATCCTTCAATATGGTATGAATAGAACTAATCTCATGTGCAAAAGTATTAGATGTGACATATAAAGATCCTGAAATTTTAATGTTAGCTCATAAAAAACTTACAGTAAAGATGCAAAAAGTCTAATATTATTCCAATTTGCACTTGTTGGCTTCCCATCAAAAGTCTTCAACTCTTTTTTAGGTTTACCATCTGATTCAAGTATCATCTCTCCATTTTCATTCAAAACAATATGTCAATCTGTATATTGAAGATCTAATTTGAAACATGGATCTTGTTCATCAAACCTATCAAAAGCTCTTTCAAATTTTTGAGATGTATTCAACATCAAGAATGTTGAATTCCATCTGGTTGGTACATCTAAAACATAATGAGTTCTTGCTTTCAATTTTTTCAATCTCTACACATTCTTTGAACTTGCTTAATCTAGAGGGAGATTGCTTAACATATTTAATCGCATTCCTAACCCTCATCACAGATTGATTTATATCTTTTAAGCCATCAGCAACAATCAAATTGATTATATGAGCTACACATCTCTTGAACACTCCCATCTCCCCCACACAACTCATGCTCAATATTCTCTCCACCTTTTTGTGCTAGATATAGTAAGTAATTCCACGGTCCCTGTGGATTCGATCTTTTTATTACTTGACGACATTCCGTATACTTGCGGAACGCTATCAGTTGTAGACTTGAGGAGAGACTCGAGTCTCGGGAGAAAAGAAAGAAGAGGCGGTGGCTGTAGACTGAAGTTTGACTCGAGTCTCGGTGGCTGTAGAATGAGGTTTTAGGTTTAGGGTAAGTCGGCGGCGACTAGCGAGCACAGGCGGGATTGAGCGACCGGCGGGAGAGGGGATCAGGCGAGTGGGAGTGTGGGACACGAAAAGACAGAAGAGGCCAAGACCGGGACATGAATCGCGCGAGGTCACGAGGAGAATCGCGACTCGCGACGGCGCTGAGGAGCGAGAATGAGGGGAAGAACCGAAGAGGAAAGTTGGAGAGTCGCGGCGGCGTAACGAAGCTGCGGTCTGTGGAGGAGAGTCGCGGCGGCGAACTCGCGACAGTGAGGGAATCGCGATGAGAGGCAAGGTCTGCCGTCTGCGGATTGTGGGAGTGGGAGGGAATCGCGAGTGAGGCGAAACTGCGAAAGCCGAGTAGGGTTTTTTTTACTGCGGGTTCGGTTCGGACTTGTGCGGTTGTGTGCCGTATTTTATTCGATTTATTCAGGTAAACTGAGTAAGAATTTTAAAAACTGAACCCGAACCGATTAAACCAAAAAACCTGATTTTTTTATTAAATAAAATTGAAATTCTGAAAAAACTGAACCGAATTAAAAATTTGGTTCGGTTTGATCGGTTTATTTGGTTTAACCGAAGTTTTGCTCAGCCCTACCCTTTAGATATATTTTTTTAGACAACAGTCAAAAGACGTCATTTATTTTATTGAATCATAAAAAATGTCATATGTTGTTTTTTCTATCAAAAGGGTGCCTCACCCCTTGTACATTTATCCTTTTATCCCCAATCCACTGTTCAACCGAGCTTGGTTAATTTGTACACCGATTCACATTGAAACCCTAAATTGATTAGGCGGGCAGGGCGGGGGAAAAAATCAATACGTTTAGTATTTTGTGCTTCTCGAAAAATCAAACATTTCGAACCCTCCTCCTTTGAAATCCCTCGTTCGCTCTTCACCGTCTTTGTCGATCAACTTCACCACACCATCTGTCAGCCACCTCCTAAGCTTCCTCTCCATCATATGTATTTCAGGTTTAGGGTTTAGTTGGACTTTTCTCTTCATATGTATTTAGGGTTTAGATTTTAGTATCAATTCAAAACTCATTCAAGTGCCTAAACATCTTCCTCCTCTGTAGTAGACATCCAACTATCATTTTGTAGCAAATACAATGTTGTAGAAGCTATGAAATCATAATTGCTACAACGTTCTAGTTTGTGATCTAAGCATGTTGCAATAGCTATAAAATTGTAGCTGCTACAACGTTCTGGTCTATAGTCTAAGAATATTGTAGCAGCTACAAAATCATAGATGTTACAACATTCTGGTCTTAGTACATTGTAGTAGCTATGAAATCGTAGCTGCTATAACATTCTAGTCTAAGTGAGGTGCAGCAGCTACGATTTTATAACTGCTACAACATGCTATCCTAAGAAAAGCTAATTGATATATCATTTTATTGTTCAAAACTAACATTGTAATATATCACTAAGATATTAAGTTATTTATTTATAGAATTAAATGACGTCTAGTGCTTTAACCTCTCACAGAAGCTCTACTTCTCCATCGTAAGAAAATATAATGAAAAAAATAACATCCTCCAGTTTAAGTCCTTCGTATCATCAATACAACCAAATGACCAACATATAGAGTTGATAAGTAGAAGCCTATTTGCCTAGGTCTTAGACATATAATAATACAAACATCAGATATATTTGACAATGGGACTATCAAATTATTATTTCATCTTTCAAAATCAGAAGATTAGATTTAAAAAAAAAGATGTTTCATTGATTCTAGGACTCCAGACCGTTGCGATGAAGTTCCTTTGCATTACCTTCAACATTCATATATCAAGATTGTTCAAAGAAGGAACTAGAGAACAAACTGATCAACATCAGCAAACAACCATCTCCTGAATCTAACCTTCTATTTTGTCAACTTTTTATTTTGTATTTTTTATTTACGTGTTATTTTCTACTACTAGTAGTATTATCATTAATTGATTGTATAGATGACTTTGAAAATTTAGGTAGATATAATTAGTGTAAGACTGTTTATGACTATATGATAAATCTCAGTCAGTCTCATGGACTCAATCCCTGGGGGTGGTCGGCCCGGTCCCACGGAAGTTTCCCACCGTGACTGTTTATGACTATATGATACCATAGATGGAGGTCATTGGTGTGATGCTCTCATAGAGGCCCAAGCCAAAGGGCCTTGAGGGAAATCAAACTCTAATGTTGAAAGGATTTGCATAATTACTTGTTGTAAGTTGTTAAATTTTACTGTAACCTCATTGATGTATGCCATTTATTCAAAATTTATAACCATTCTTATTGTATTGCAGGTTTGGATGTGTGAACATGTCAGAACCATAGAGCTATACAAGAACCATGTCCTTCCAAGAATATGTCGATGGAAGTAGATAGTCTCACGTGTAGAAAAGATAAAGAAGATGATTGGATAATTACCTTCGTCAAAAATAAAAGTTGATTTAATTCTATCATATTTATAGGAACATCTTCTATCAATTGATTCCTTGACTATAGTTGTAGAGTGAATTGATGATCAAATTGCACAGAACTTTGTCGCTGTGTCTTCCTAAGCAAGTAGAGGATGTTCAAGATCAAGTTGCAGATGATGTTCAAGAGCATATAGCAAAGGATGTTCATGATCAAGCTGTAGAGGATCACTAGATATATCTTTTGTTTTCTTCATAATCAAGATGATCACTAACATCTATTGGTCATAAACCTCGAGGAAAATCAATTTATTCATCGTAACTCCTCGGTGCTATCGAAAATTACACTTCTATGTTTCATAAAACGACAAGTATTCAATTCTATATTCTATTACAAAAATGCTTTTGATATATATTGCTTACTAATGTTATTTATGTGAATGCGTTATTTTTTAAGAGTATGCACTCATTTTACTTTGATAACTATATCCAGGGTTAACATCTATTATGTCAAAAGAGTTTAATGAGATTTAAGTAAATGACCCAACACAAGTTAAATCGTAAGTATTTATTTATGTTTCATATTCTTGATTACAATTAGATTTTAAAAGTTAAAAAAATTGTATTTGTAGGTTAGATTGTGCTTTTCTTGTGATGCGCTATGCTGAAAGTTTGATGTTTTGTAGATCAACTGAATTCAGACAATATGGAATGAAAGCTTATAGATTTAGGGTTGGACATAAAATTATGATAAACAAAAACTAAGCAGGGAACCTTTAATGTATCTAATGGTCTTATTCATTGTTATCTAAAAGATCAAGAGCATGACAAGATTCAAAATATATGTTTGTAAAAAAAGTAGTTTGATATTGTTGTTATGATATTGTTTTGGTTGTATCAAATTTAGTCAACAACTTATTATTGGTGTTTCACATGAGTATTATTTTTAGTTTCAAAGAGTATTATTTATACAGTTTTATAGAATTTCAAATAATACATTTTCAGATTATCAAACACACGTTTGTTATAGTAGTTACTGAAACATAGCTATTACAATACAGACTTGACATTATAGCAACTGCGAAACCATAGTTGCTATAAAGGAGTTTTAACTTATTCATTCACGTTGTAGTAACTACTGAACTGCAGTTGCTACAATACAAATTTGACATTATAGCAGTTACGGAACCACAATTGTTACAAAGGAGTTCTTGATTTGTTTAATCACATTGTAGTAGCTACTCAATCGTAGTTATTATAACACGGACTTGATGTTATAATAGCTATGGAACTGTAGCAACTACAAAAGGGTTCTTGACTTGTTTAATCATATTGTAGCAACTACGTTTCCATAGTTGCTACAACATAGTCTTGATGTTGTAGCAGCTACGAAACCATAGCTACTATAATGCGGACTTGACTTAATCAATTGCGTTGTAGTGTCTTGAAATCGTAGATGCTACAATACAGATTTGACTTGTCTAATCGCATTATAGCAACTATGATTCCGTAGCAGTTATGGAATCGTAGCTGCTACAATGCAGACTTGAACTATTCAATCACGTTGTAGCAACTATGATTTAATAGCTGCTACAACACAGACTTGACTTGTTCAATTATATTGTAGCAACTACAATTCTGTAGTTGCTACAACACAAACTTAACGTTGTAGCAGCTACGGAACCGTAGTTGCTACAATGCGGACTTGACTTGATGTTGTAATAGTTACGTAACCATAGTTGTTATAACACGAACTTAAATTCTTCAATCACGTTGTAGTAGCTACTTAACCGTAGCTACAGGAACATAGACTTGTTCAAGTCTTCTATGTAGTAGTCACAGTCGATATGAAAATAAAGCTATAAATCGAATACTAAAAATATTTAAATATGAAATACTGAAAATGTAAACATAATAGTCTCATATTATACTGTAAGTGTAGCTCATTCAAATTACATGCATTGAATATTATTTACACCCTTCAAACCTCATACAAAATGCTCAGAATTTCATTGTAACCATTATGATATTTGCTTATATATTTCAAACCTCATACAAAATGATACCGAGTTCATTGTAACCATCATACAAAATGCATAAAATTTTATTGTAACCATGTATTCAAATTAATGGAGGATTCCTAAAGATGGATGATTATGACCTAACAATGAACACCTTGTACACCTTTTCTGAATTTTGTCACTGTGTCTACTTTCAATGAGTGCCTTTCATACCCCTCCTAGTTGTACACGACACCTAGGAGGGAGCAGATGGGGATAGTGGGCCAACGTATCCAATACTCCTTACTTCTAGTTAATTCCATGTATAACATCATTACATTGTATGTGTTTCTGTAGTATGATATCAAATAGTAATCTTCACAGTAGCTGTAAAGATCTAGATGAGCATGCCCAACTACATAATCTTCCAGTGTTAAAACCCTAACCTACAATTTAACTTAAAAAATTATCAAACATCAAAAAGAAGAGATTGTTGGTGTAGGGAGTGTTATATTTGAGGGGTGTCCTAAGACAATCGCCTTATGATTGTACTATTTATTAGATAGATAGTAATTCACTATTTGAGTGCATATTCTCTATGTATTTTATTGGATCTTATACTCATTTACTGAATATCCATAATATAATTCATAGCATGAGAGAATTTGTGATTGAATCACAACTAGTGAGCATCTCTACATGTGTAATTATGAATGTATTGAAATTATTTCTAGTCGATGAATTGATGAACACGGATGTCATCGATTCTGTTGAGACTAGCACGTTTTAAACTCCTTGATTCTTCAAGTAGTTGTTCCCACTGGCTGGAGACATTGGATGTTGAGAGTTAAACATGGATGCTAGTAAAAAGTAACTAGTTCATTGGAATAACCTGTCATGAGACTTCATATGATTCTATGCATATAGAGATATGTCAATGAAGATCTCAGTGCATCTTAAGTGCGAGTTTCCTTTGACTTGCGGTATTCAAGTCATCTTGGTCATGGAAGCTTATACTTTGATATCTTTAAAAAACATTTTCAAGGAGGTGTAGACTTGGGATGATTGGGTGTAAGTCAAAGTGTCCGAATGTGTTTGGATAGCCCATAGAGGATTCACCACTCCTTGAAAATAGAGATGTATACCCTACGGTCACTTGCTAGAATTGTTACTTGAAGTCTTTGGCCAAAGCATTGTATGTCAAGAGTATGATACTCTTGGACATATGCATATGTAACTTGAATCCACAAGATAAGAAAGCAAGCTTGGACTAAGTGTGACGTTGTCAGCCTAGTGAAGACTGACACATATAGATCATGTCTTGAACTAAGTGGTAAAAGATGGTGAAAGAAATGAGACACGTCTCATTGTAGCTGCTGAAGGGTTCAGAAATGGTTATGAAATCAATCGTTGATTTTTTGATCAATTAAGAGTGATGATGCACTACTAGGTGCCACTCATGATCGTTCCATAATTAATGATTAATTACGGACGGTCAACATAGCCGAAAATCTATTGGGTCACACGCACTATAAGTTTCTCCAAATGACTTAAAATGAGTTTGAGAATTAGATTTCCAGAATGAGAGAAATAAAGTCTGGTTAGACTAGACAAAGGGCAAAGATGATAGAATTCATTTTATGAAAATGAAGTGAACCAAGTGGTTTGATTCTGATAGAATATATTTTGGCAGATCAAAAGCGATAATGGATTTCGTCTTATGAAGACGAAATGAATGAACTAAATTAGTTTGGCTCTGATCGGAGGTGTGTTGGTTATCAAATAAAACAATTTGGTTATGAATCAAATTGGACCAACTTTGTTTAATTTTGAACTGAACTTAAGTTAATTGGCATATGAGTTTCGGGTATTGAGTTAAGAGATGGGGTTTTGAATTGGATCCAAATCCAAATAAGATGTTGTATGAGATATAACATTAAAAGGGGAATGAACGGTTGATATTATATTTAAATGGTTAGGATTAATCACAACCATTCATTCATTTAAACCCTAAATCCAACTTATCCCATTGAATTTGCAAAGTAACTGGTTTATTTGCTATAGTAACCCTAGAAATGAACCCAGCTTTGCCACGTATGAGAAATCTAGCGCTGGTTCACAAAAATCCCTAATTCGTGATTTTGGGTTTTTTGTTGATCGTGTAAGAGGAAGCAAGCGTCGGCTTCAGCCTTCTCCTCGATTGAAAAACCCTAGCTGTGAGCCACCCTCCTCTTCACCAAATCATAATTTCTCCTTCCAATCATGTGAGAGCCAACCCTGATTGTGATTTGTGAAATCGCGACTTCTCCTTCCCGATCGCGCGTCGTGATTTTGCTCTGCTCCCGATCGCGTGGTCGCTAGTTGGAGGAGACGGATACCTAGCGTAAGTCGCCTTCTCCCATTAGGTTTCTCCCATGTGCGTGTGCCCGTCGCTGACTTCCGAAGCAAGGAGAAAAGTTCCCTACCATCGCCTGATCAGATATGTGGTGGAGGTTACGGCCGGTTGCCGCGGTTCTTTCTCTCCTTGACCACATTCTCTCGGGGTTGAAGGCTTGTGAAGCCACCGGAACTTGGTGTCCGCTGTTGGAGTGCCGAGCTATTATCGGAGCACTGGAGCCTACCTGTGAAGCTGCCAAGTTTGCGGTTGGGATTTACTATCGGAAGTTGGGATTAACTCCCGGAAGTTGGTTCGCTGCTGAAAGTTCATTTGTCATCGAAAGTTTATGAAACTTTCAGAGATTGTTCCATCTTCACTGGAAAAGATTCTGACCATTTGTCTTAAATTGGTAGTCAAAGGTTTACCATAAAAAATTATACCGAGAATATGATTGCCGGTGATAGTTAGAAAGCTCCAAAAAAATTATCGCGATAAATGTTGTTACGTGTTTTTCGATGTTAGAGTTTTTCTTTCGTATCGACCATTACCGATCGTCGACTAGTACCAAAGGTGGTGACGCGACTCATAGCTTTGGAAGTCATCCAAGCGAGAACTTGATGTGGATCACCGATAGAGGCGGAGCTTTGAAAGAGCGACTCGATTGATGTCAATCTCATTCCACGACATCAGTCAGGTATATCTAGAATAAATTATTATTCAAAAAATTTTAATTTCTAGTTATATCATGTACTTATTGTATCCTGTATGTGTGTGTTGTGAGTGTTGTAATAATTAATTTTAATTATTGTTTCTTCTTCCATTGTGCACATTTGCCAAACATGTAAACATGTGTAACGCATCAGGTTGGACCTAATAGAAGACATTAGGCTAGAAGCTTTAAGGGTCGAGGACACCAGACAAAAAGACTAGATGGGTCAAGCATCGAAGGTCTAGTAGAAATTCTCGAAGGTCAAGATTAAAGCTAAGCAAAAGTCTAAATCGGTCGGGTGGACCAAGGTTTGGTATTGGTAAACTCTCCCGAGTCGAGTAGTGAGGATGCACTCTCAGAAAGAGAGCAGTAGGTGTTGGTCCAACTTAATATTTCATGAAAAATTAAAAGTTGAGACTTGACAGCTAGAGAGCTATCAATAATAATTATAATTATTTGTTTGTGCTAACATTGTGATGCAGGGAACTCAATTTGAAAGTTGGTTGGAATTGAGGATTTGAGGCACCTAGATTGGTTCCAAGCACTCGAATTGGACCAATGCCCAAAAGTAGGTTCAAGCATCCGGAGATGGATAAGTTATAATGTTATATTTGAGAGGTGTCTTAAGGTAATCGCCTTATGGTTATACTATTTATTGGATAAATAGAAATTCACTATTTGAGTGCACATTTCATATGTGTTTGATTGAATCTTAAATTCAAATACTGAATGTGCGTAATACGATTCATAGCGTGAGTAAATTTGTGATTGAATCACAACTAGTGAGCATCTTTACACGTGTAATTATGAATGTATTGGAATTATCCCTAGTCGAGGAATTGATGAGCATGGACGTCATCGATTCTGCCGAGACTAGCACGTTTTGAACTCCTTGGTTAGTTAAGCAGCTGATCTCACTGCTGTCGACATTAGATGTTGAGAGTTAAACATGGATGCTAGTTAAAGGTAACCAATTCATTGGAGTGACCTGTCTTGAGACTTCATATGGTTCGATATATATATATGTCAATGAAGATCTCAGTGCAGCTTAAGTGCGAGTTTCCTTTGACTTGCGGTATTCAAGTCACCTTTGTCATGAAGGTTTATACTTTGACATCTTAAGCAAGCATCTCCGAGGAGGTGTAGACCAGAGATGATTGGGTATAAGTCGAAGTGCCCGAAGGTGTTTGAATAACTCACAGAGGATTCACCGCTCCTTTGAAAAGGAGACGTATGTCTTGCGACCTCTTGTCAAGATTGTTACTAAAAGTCTTTGGCCAAAGCATTACATGTCAAGAGTACGGTACTCTTGGACACATGTATAATAACTTGAATCCACAGGACAAGAAAGTAGCTTGGGCTAGGTGTGACGTAGTCAGCCTAGTGGGGACTGACACATAGACCATGTCCTGAACTAAACGGGTATAAGACGGTGAAAGGAACAAGGTACGATTCAATTTAGCTGCTGAAGGGTTTAGAAGATGTTCTAGAATTAATTATTGATTTTTCGATCAATTGGGGATTATGATGTACTACTAGGTGCACTCATGATCGTTCTGTAATTAATGGTTAATTACGGACGACCAACATAACCGGGAACCTATTGAGTCACACACACGACAAGTTCTCCGAATGACTTAAAACAAGTTTGAGAATTGAATTTTCAGAATGAGAGAAATAAAGTCTAGTTGGACTGGACAAAGGACAATATAATGGAACTGGTCTTATGAAGACGAAATGAACGAAATTAATTTCGTTCAAATCAAAGATCGGTTGGTTAGTAAACCAAACGATTCAATTTTGAACCAAAATTAAACTAACTTAGTTTGGTTCACGATGGAAGAGATTTTGGTAGAACGGATGTCATGAGAAGCTTCATCTTGTGAAGATGAATTGAACAAAACTGATTTAGGTCAAATCGGAGGTGTTTGATTAGTGAACCAAGCGAACCAAGATTGAACTTGGTTCACTACAGTAAAAGCTGAACTCGGTTCAGCTGGGTTATTTTTCCTTGGGTTCAGCACCAGTTCAATCCACATGCACCAACCCTAAAAGCCCAGTTCATGTGATCAAACCCTGCCGCCACTATAGCTTTCTCAATAAACCTACATCGCGATAAAAACAGGGCTTCTTGCCCTGTTCATCGTTCTTCGCAGAGAAGAGGAGTGCCGCTGTCTCCAAGCTTGCGAAGACGTCAAAAAAACCCTGGCGGGTTTCCTCACCGCGCCAAGGCTTCCCCTCTGCGATCACTCCTTCGCACGAGTACCCGTCGGCCGCAAGCATGAGAGAGGACTTCGCCCGCCGCATTGCTCCACCGTTGCTCGCTGGCTGCCGGAGAAGCAAGGAACCGTTCGTTGACTAGCTCCTTCTTGAGCTCGGCGAAAATTCTTGAGCGGTGTGCTTCCACTCTCGAACGCAGCCCCCCTTCTCCTGTGCGTGATTGTCTGCAGATGGGATCGTGAGGTTTCCCTGTGAAAACATTGACCGCCTCTTTCGAATGCGAGTAGTCGGAAACTCCAGGTCGTCGGCCATCGCGCGTCACAGCGTCCCTGCGTCCCTGCTCTGATCAGCCACGTTGAAGAGGAGAGCATGTTCCATCCCCTGCTCCGATCAGCCGCGTGGAGAGGAAGAGAGGGCAGTAAGTTGGAAGTTTGCTGTGAGCTGTGCTGTGCGGTGTGAAAAATAGGAGAAAGTCCCCTGTTTTCGATCGTGAGGAAGGAGGAGTTGCTGCTGGAGCCTTTGCTAGAGTAGACACGCCGTGAATTGTTCACTGTGTTCGAATACCGGAAAGAAACATTGTTATGCTTCTTGTAAAGAGTTGTCTAGATGCGACCGGTCAATCCGAGTCGTATAACAACCATGTGTCAATTTATCGAAAGCTTACGAAGGTTCCAAAAATTATTCCATCGTGATCGAAAAAGGTTTTCGATCGTTTGTCTGTTATCGCGGTCAAAGGTTGACCACCAAAAACTACATCGGGAATACGATTCTCGGTGATAGTTAGAAAGCCCCGGAACAATCGCGACAAACGTTGTTGCGTGGTTTCCAAAATAAGACTTCTCTCGATTCGATCGTCATTGATCATCGGCTAGCATCAAAGACGATGACGTGACTCATGGCTTCCGAAGCCGTCCAGACGGGAGCTTGGTGTGGATCACCAGTAGAGGCAGGACTCCGACGAGGACTGCTCAATTGATGTCAATACGGCTCAATGTTGTCATCCGCGAGGTACACATTTAGAATAATATAATTTACTATTCTATAAAATTTTAATTTCCTGTCATGCCTTGTACGCTGCTTATTTCCTGTTTAGCATGTGTGTGTTGATAATAATTAGTTGTTAATTATTTATTTAATTCCGCTGAGTATGTTTCTTGAAACGTGTAGATACACATATTGCACCGAGACGATTCCAACATATAACCAGATAAAGTTTTGTCCAGTGGTCGACATGTCAGCCGTTTAAGTGCTTGGAAGGGTTCCAAGCATCCGGTGGTGGCTAACTCATTAATGAGGTCGGATCGGATAGGCTTCGATGGAGGCGCTCGTAAGTGGATCTAGGCGCCCATAGTCATCTATAAAAGAAGCTATCAACCAGAACCTTAAAGACAAATTTCTATACTCAATTCCAAAGTTCTCCACACTTCCCAAGCTCTGAAACACTACGCGTAAGCTTCAACGACGCAACAACATCATGACACCACTATGAGCTTAAATGAACCTAGCATTTGGTAACACTTAGTTAGTTGTGTTGATTTTTGTACTCATTTTTGTTTGTTCTTTAATATTCTAAAGGTTAGTAAGATTGTTATCAAACTCTATCTTTGTAAAGAACCGAACCTTCTTCTCTTTTGAGAAGAAGGCTAATAGTGATTGTCTAACAAAAACAGTCAATGTGATTGCAAGCCTAGGAGTAATAGCCATGAGGCTATGAATCAAGTAAAAAAAAGAATTGTGTTTCTTTCTTTACTGTTCACTGCACGAGTTTTAAATTGAATGATTTTGGAACACATATAAAATGTGATATTCAACCCTCTTCTTACACATCAAGCCTACACATGTTCCCAATATGGATGATACATTTATAGCTCGAGGAAAATCACAACACAAAACTAAAGAGATGATAAATTTCCATCACTAGCATGTTGAATTATTCAATACCATCATTGATATGCAATTACAAGAGCTAAATAATCGATTTAATGAGACAAACACTGAATTGTTGCTTTGTGTTGCATGCTTAAATCCATCTAATTATTCTTTTACTTCTTTTGATAATCAAAAGTTCATTTGATTAGCTAAATTTTATCCAAGAGATTTTTCTAATATTGACCTTTTAGAACTCTCAAATTAGCTTCAGACTTTCATCATAGATGTTCGCTCAATTATTAAGTTTTCAAATTTGAAGGGATTGAGTGGCATTGCTTGACTGATGGTGGAAAATAAAAGAGGCATAGCATATCCATTAGTTTACAAGCTTTTAACATTGACTTTGATTTTGCCGGTTGCAACTTCCATAGTAGAGAAAGGCATTTTCAACTATGAAGATTGTGAAGAATCGACTTCACAATAGAATGTGTGATCAATGGTTAAATAACTCTTTGGTGGTATATATTGAAAAAGATATATAGAGTAACTTATCAAATGCTTGTATCATGAATTATTATTAAAAAAATAAAAGATCGTAAAGGTCAATTGTAAGTTATATTTGAATTGATGTTAATATTTTAACTTTTTTGCTCGTTTTTTAGTTGATATAAATTATACTTTTGTAATTTTATATGAATTGTACTCCTCCCTAAATAAACTTTATGGGTCTGCCCTGAGCAAGCCACCCATGTGGCCACCACATGCTTGCAAACAAACTTTAAAGCTTCTAGCTTCCTAGTTAGGACTTCACAATAGTTTTGTCCATGAGTTCGCAAGGCCACAAGCTTGTGGTGGCGTATCCGTGAGCTCGATTCCATCGTACACTCACGAGGAGACCAAGCTCATAACCACCACAAGCCCACAAGCTCATGGTCACAACCTCGCAACCAGGTTGAAGGAATATAGATGTCAGTTAGAGAGAAGGGTGAATAACTTTCGTAGCTCTATTGCGTGTTTTGATCTATTATTATAGCAAAAACATACAAAAACACACAAGATAAAAGAACAGACAGAGACACAATGATTTAACCTGAATAATTCAGAATCCTAAGTTCCTACTCTACAACTTATGTTCCTTTAAGTGAATCACCCCTCATAACCCATTAGTTTTCTCCTTCTTGATATTGAATTGGAAGTGGAGAAACCTCTTATAAGCACTCTTGTTATAATAGATGAGAGTTAAATACACAAGAAGATGAGAGCACAAAGAGAGAACACTCAAGCTAGCTCTAGCACAAGTACATAGATATTTAGAGTATACTTATGTTTCTCCAAGTTGTAATGTACCGATATATATCCTTTAGCTTTAACTTTGATCGTGCCTTTAAAACAATCCTGTTGGTTGATCAGTTGACTACTAGAATCTAATTAGTTAATTGATGACTTGTAATGTTCACTTAATGGCCATATTAGTTGATTACTGATTTGTTTGATAATAGTCACATCAGTCAATCTTTAAATAATTGTCATTGTGATCATTAGTTGACAATTGATTGCTAGTTCGAACAGAAACATCTAATACTTCTATTTGATCATCCATTAACTCAATAGTCGATTGGTATGATTAAGTTGATTAATATGTCAGCCGACTAATACTTTGATTGAGACCATCTCTAAGGCCAAGTTCGTACTAGATGTTAATCATTGTTCACGCATACAAGTCCTCTCACTCTCATCTCCCATGGATTCTTCCCAAGACTCCTTGGTGTATCATTACGCTAACGCTTCGAGTCTGCGTTCCCTTAGATGTCCATGCCATTCTTTGATCTTCATGGGTCTTGAGCCGTTAAGACACCAACACATTATGTGTATCAACATGGAAGATGATCCTAACTTAAATTTTTTGTCTAAACCATCAAAATCATGATCGATATGGATTACAAGGGCATGATTGCACCAAAGGACATGATTACTTCAACACAGCCGTCGTCAGGAGACCACATGCAAATCACAAGCTTGAGGTAGGCAATGACAAATAATTTAGATGATGAAGAGCATGATTTAGGAGGAGGGAGAGGGAAATTGGATAAAAATCAAAAGGGTTCCCTTTTTCAAAAAATATCAAAATAACGTCCATCATATTTCTTATTCCACCATTATCAAAGCATTAATTGTAATTACTATAACATGTAATAGTTATATTTATAATTATGTTACAATAAATTGGTAATATTTGTTTAATCTAACTTGATTAAAATTATTACACATGGAGCACTGTAAATTATAATTACTATAATAATATTATACAATATTTTTAAATCTAACTTATTAAAATTACTACACATGGAACATGGTAAATCATAACTGCTATAATAATATAAAAATAATTTTAATTAAGTTAAAATAATTTTAATAAATTTAAATAATTTTAATCAAAAAATTTTGATATAATAATATTTTATATATAATGATTTTAATCAAATTAGAGTATTACATATATATATATAATAATATTTTATATATTATACCCGCTATTGCCATAGCTACTATAATATACTATAATTTTTTAATAAAACTAAGATGAGATACTATTTTAATATTTTTTAAAAAAGAGGTGTCATTTGAAAAAAAAAATGATAATAAAGGGTAGCCTTTTATTTTTATTCAAAAATATTATTCTATGGATTAAAAACAGCCAATTTATGTCAAATAAACGGAGAGTGAAATGCAATTTATTTATCTCTTAATGATCCATCCTTGGCGATAGGCAAACCATTAAAGAAAATGATGAATTCCATTTCCTCTCTCTTCAATTCTTTATTCTCATTTCCATCCAAGTAAAGAATTTAGTAACTGAAATTCTGAATACCCAACATTGTGACATGTAGCCAGAAAGTTTAAAGACTCGCACTTCGCTTTTCCAGAATCAGGAATGGCCTCATGCTCCAGAAGAAGAAGAGTTGCAGGTTTGATTATTTTGATTGCGCATAGGTCTACTGGAGACAACGTGAAGTGAAGTGAAGTAATTATGGCCATCTGCAACTCCCTTTCCCGTCTAACAGACTGCCTCACAAGCAATGCAAAGAAAAACAGATTCTTCCTTCTTCACCATGGCGTTTGTGATCAAGTTATAAAACTACCAATTGATCACTGGTGACCTCCATCTCCAACCGCATGGATGCCCAAATCTGCTTGTATCTTTTGAGTTTCTCTGATATCCGACTGAGAAATGCGGCAATCCATGGCTCTTTATGTAGCCTCTGGCTCATATCACAGGGCACTGTGAAACTGATACAACAACATGCCACCATTGTTAGCAAATCATGGAAAGATATGGTGCGACAATTGTATAGGTAATAAAGCTCCCGGTGATACTATGTCCCTAAGTGGTTTGAAAAAACAAAAATAGCATGCTCAAGCATCTTTATGTAAATATAGACCAAGCTTTACTACGAGTTCTAAAAGAGAAAGGTATGACCTCATCAATTCAGTTTCATAGAGTTGAGAACCAGATTCTTGCTGCCTGTAAACAAGACATTGGAGAGTTAAGCAAACTAGCACTTAGCCAGCCTCACCAGAAGTAATCAGAAGTTCCAAGAGTGAAACTTCAACCTGCTAATGATAATTTTGAATATACGAAGAGACTTGGTGGAAAGATGCTGAGTAGCTTTTTCAGCATATTCCTTGCTGAATAAGTATGTGATAGGATAACCAAGAAGCCACCTGCGGCAGTTAAAGCAACAAACAAATTAGTGAACCAAGGTAACATGAGGAAAGGACATGAGATGGAAGTCTCTTTTCACATAAATAGTTTATTTGTGGGCAATGACCAGCTTGGATTTACCAGTATGCTACAGATAACAAATGCTGATAAAGAGAATGATTTCCAAAATAAATTACATGATTAGCTACAATAGATCTAACCCATTTAGAGAGGGTAGAGTGATTCTTGCATCGTGTAAAAAGCTGCTAAGATCAATAGGATCAGCAATTTGTATAGCAGAATGCTTCTCCTCGATACATGATTCTTTGTCGACTCCAACAGGAAAGACTGTTGAAAATAGCTTCTGAATAGAGAAGAGCTCTGATGCAATATCATTTTCTTCTGTAGGTGACAGAATCTGCAGCAGACAAAAATGGCAATTATATGAAAGTGACAAAAGTAAAAGAAATAATTAAAAAATAAGAGAGAGAACAAATACCACCTTCAGAGGGCATTGCTCGAGATCTAGAAGAATTAGCTTCTGTCCTGAACTGAGACTTAAAAATACATACTCAGCAAGTTCTTCAACATTAACAATGTAAACCATGTCATCTAAGATCATTACCCTCAAATGATGTAATGTGCTTGATTCCTGCATTATAATTAAATGGGAAAATCAAAAGGGTGAATAGATTAAAAAAAACAATGAATTGTCAGACCAAATTATTTAAAGAGACATTTGTATATTCAAATAAAGTGCCATCTTACAACCAACTCAATACATAAGAGTAAGGTAATTATTGGCATTGCCTGACCTACAAATCATATCTTAGAATACAAAAGTTATGCATTATCACTCATATAAGCACATGAAGCAACCTTCTTGGCAAGGAATAAGAGTGAGGATAAATTCTCTTGAAGCTTAGGCATAATTCCACCATAGTCCACTAACACAGCGGGTCTCAGTCTGGTGCATAGTGCTAGAATATCTGCAAATAGAATATTGAATAGCAAATCTACATAAGGATAAATAGCAACTTGCATAAAGTTCAATAATCAAGTAAAGATCCAAGCAGTCGCCCTTATAGGGTATTTCCATATTGATCTAGAAAAATTGCTACTATGTTCTAGTATTGCTTTTTTTTTTTAAAGAAAAACTATGTTCTAGAATTGTTTACATCACATATTCACAAAGATGTAGTCCACCGTGTTAACTCAGTGCCATAATCTTGGCTCAGCACCATGTGTTGCTGCAACAAAGGTCCATCCATTTCCCTACTTAATAAATCATCACCAACATCAAGTTGTGTATGCTGCAGAAAGATTAATTATATAAATCATATGCTCCATTGAACTCTTCATTGAGCTATATCCAAGACTACATCAATATCCAAGACTGTATCATCACCAGCATGATTTTACAACCTAGACTTATGAAAAATAAGGTTAAAATTCATTTTCACATATTTAGATAGTTTTTAATCCTGGCTAGGTACTCAATAAATGATTTCCAAAATCCAACTTGACAAAAATGAACTTTGATCTGAAATAATTGAAGCAATTGAATTTTCTTCACAATATAATATCCCTGAAAAAAGCCAAAACAGACACATTTTTACTCCAGTCGCTCCTAACAGGGCCAACCCTAAAATCGCTTCCAAGATTGGAACTTTAACTCACACCCATAAACCAGCTTCCGTTAAATCCCCTGAATTCCATCAGAACAGAAGAACGAAACAGGAATATGGAGGAGAAAAGTAGCCAACCAATCTCGAGGCGACGCCTTGTCGAGGGCTTCAGTTGCCATCTGATTTGAGAGAGACACACGCCCAGCACCTTCAGCATCTCCTCGCAGTCACTCAACTCCATGGAACAGATCGTACCTGCACAGCAGAAAGAGGGCGGATTCCAGCGACAGACAAGGCTACCGGAGCAAATCAGTTCAAACCCAACCCAACTATCAGAATTTATAATAAAATTTTCGGTCAGTTTTGGACATTGAACCCAATTAATTTACGGATCGAACCAAACTTAAATTATAATTTTTATTGAATAAGTTTTTTTAATTAAAAATAAGGTAGTAAATTAAATTACTACAACATATATTTTTTGACATTAATTAATAAAAAAACTAAACTTTCTTATTTTTAGGAAATATAAATTTATTTTTTATTTTCGCTGGATTTACAAATAACCAAATTAAACCATTCAATCAAATGAGATCCTTCTATGATATATTTTATGCCTTGACTAATAAAAAATTATATTAAAGTATTAATATAGGAGAAAATTATTAATAAGTAGTAAAAAAATTAATGAAAAATAGCCCTATGATAAATAAATGTGTTGGAAAATTATACTAAATAACCTTTTTTTTATCTCAAAGTATTATCTCAAAGTAGAAGAATGAAGAATTTTTAATCTTCATGCTAAAATAAAAACTTTAGCTTAAAATTAATGTGTAAGTATAATTATTTTTTTTATATAATTACCCTGCTCCTAAAGTTCATTATTATTCTGCCAATGGCCCTGTTCCATTCATGTTTTATTGAGGTTTGTTAGTCAGGCAATATCCTCCTACGTCGTGACCAATTGCAGTTTCTCGATTTACCTCCTCACAAATGGTCGTGAGGCCGATCGTGTGGGACCGCTAAGGTGGCGAATTCCACCTTTATTGCAGAAGAGGTTTGTTGTAAAAAAATTTTAAACAATAGAGTGTCAAAAAAAACAAAAAAAAAAGAATGGAAAATCTAGGAATAATGATGCAGTTTATTATTATTTAGAACCGTTGATATGATTTTCAACAATTATAAATTATTAACTAGATAATAAAATTTAAAGTCCTGACATTCTAGAAACTATCAAATTGTTTCAAATATTCATATATGACCCCTTAAAGTATGACTTATTTTGATTTTCAAAATTTTGAATAATCTCAATTTTGAATTATGAAAACATCAAATATATTTCAATTTGATCCACAACTTAAATGTAGGATCATAATTACTCACAGATGATCGTAAGATCGATCACGTGAGGCCGCTAAAATAACAAATTCTATCTTTTGCTACAATAAAAATCATAACTATTCTTTGCCAATTACATTTCAAAGTAAATGTAACATAAAGGTCATAACTTTTGCAATTCTGAATCCTTGGAAACACAAAATCTTGAAACCATTGAACAAGACTCAATCATTTTATCGATCCATCATTGCTAATGACCAACTATATGATCGGCTGTCGATATTTTTCCTTATCAACACAGTTCACGCCCCCCTTTCTTCTCACCTTAGAATTTCACATTTGATCTCTCTAGAATCAAACACTGAAATTTGTATCTAACACAAATGCAATCATATTTACATTATGTATTGATCAAACACTTGAACTCATCAATTGCACGACTTAACTAGGAAGAGTCTGAGGTGGCCATTTCAACATTAGAAATGTCAATATCCACAACAGCATCAAACCCGAATTCATTACCAGGAGCAAAAGCTGCTTCGAGCTCTTCGGCGGTTTGGATTGTTTTGAACTGACTTTTCACCTTCAGGTTCTCCTAATTTGGGTCATAAAAGCTTTGACAATATCAGCAATGAAGTATGTCACAAGTTAAATGTAAAGAGTATCTAAAAAATGACATGCCTTCTTCACATAGTCTCCAATGGCTATACTAACAACTTCTTGTATACAGAATTTATTTACTCGGTCTCGCCCAAGCATCTGTAACAGGAAGCTCTTTGGCACCTAGATCACATTCAATGTATAAACAAGTTAAGATCGAAGTAGACGATTAAGAAAAAGATGCAGTCGCTGACACGACTATTGTGTCATTGCTTTTTAGCTTCCTTCAAACTTTGGAACTAGAATAAGCACCATATTTAGCTTAAGCTGAACCTTCAATCCAAATTCCACTTATTATGATTCCAAATTCTAAGATCAATCTACATAATCATAGAGTGGGAAGTTAGAAACCTATGCCTTGTGCTTAGAGCAAACATATAATTTTGTGTCTCTGATATAGGCCTTCTCTAATAGGGGCACAATCACTGTATTTTCCAAAAGTCTAGCAAAATTAAAAATTAAAATGACACTTGTTAAATGAAAATTGCATATTTAAAAACAGTCGAAGCAGGTATAGGAAAAACTTACATTGGATGTCTTTCCTTGAATCATCCACAAAACATGCCAAAGAAAACATAGATATTTTTAATCACAGCTCGAGTGAGGGAAGCAGGAAAGCTAGTGCATTAAGGTAGGGAACAGCCAGCAAAGCATATTTCGAAAAAGAAGTAACACAAAAATATACTTTCAAAGATTAGTGCCAATAGCATAGAGTTTGTGTATGCAAACCTCCTTTCTTTCTCCGAAATCCTGGGACTGGAGGTGCAGTACGAGCCAAGTTTGTCAATACAGCATCAAACGCTTTCTGCGTTTCCTCTCCTGTTAGATTCACTCTTAGCTGATACATAAAAAACTAATAATCTGTCAGAAAGCAAGCAATCAATTTGCTTATTTGAAAGAAAAAAAATGTGAATAACAACATTTGATTTTACAAACAGATAACAAGTCAATCCTTTTTCCAGCAGATTTTGTGCATGACATATAGATCATGCAAAGGGTTGTTGTGAGAGTGCCACTATCCACAAACTGAATACATACATAGATCCAAGTCGTGAGCTCACATTAATCTTATCATTGTCCTGTGACTGGACGACTATTTGAATATCATCCAATCTCAAGTCATTCTTTGAAGTATCGGATATCGATGCTTCTAAACCTAAAATCACCAAAAAAAATTTAAATTTAGACTTGGATTTGATTGGTTAAGCAACTAAGCTACCTATAAAGATCAAATTTAGACTTAATGGGATTGGGAATTCACCTGGACCAACTGCATGTACCAAGGCCAATTCCTTGAGTCCCTACGGTATGGAAACAAAAGCCTGGCAATAATGTATTGATTAAGTTGTAAGAACTTAAAAGAAGCAACAATTATAACGAAAGCAATGAATCTAGTACAAAAATTAGAAGTTCATAAACAGCACACTCATCTTATATGCTAAAAGCAGATGTGCTACTCATTTTATTGATAACATGTGAATCCTCGTAAAGAAAGGAAAGTTATAATGACATATCAAAGCCAAAGACAGAGAAACACTTATCATACAACAAGAAGCAAAGGATATATGAAAGTGAAAGATTGTTTGGCACATACTACCAGAAACTTAATTTGCATCAGCTAGAAAATCTTCACATATCCATTTGAAGGACATTCTCAAATTCTCAATTAATTCTGGATTATCTTTTAGTACCTTGTAAGTTGCAATAGAAAAATGATATGCTATATGAAAAATATAGTATGAAACCCAACATGACACACTCAATTGCATGGATATGGGCCCCACTGCATGGATGTGGGACCCACTACATGGAGTGTGTCATGTTAAGTTTCATGCTACATTTTTCATGTAGTGTATCATTACTCGTTGCAATAGCCCGATTATTGAGGAATATGTCATAGATAGGGTCAAAATAATATGTGGAACAACTAGTACTAGTACATCGAACTTATTTGACCATGATCATTGTTGGAGGGTGGTGGGCTCTCAAATAGCTTTCTAAGAAGAGAAGAGTAGTTGTAGTAAAATGATTTGTTTTTCAATTTCACATTACATGACTATCTATACTACTCAATAGAAACTTCTACACCACACTTCATTAACTATTTACATGAACTTATTCTATCTAGGTACATGAACTACAGGATTAATATATCACTTGGTCCATATATATCAAACATTTACTATGGTTTATGCATTCAACTTTAATTCATCAACTTCTAACACTCCCCCCCCCCCCCCCCCCCCCCCCCCCCCCCCAACCAAACTTGAATCTTCCCGCCTCCAAGTATGAACCTTAATCTTTGAAAATTATCAAACTTGAGTGGCTTTATAAAAATATCAACAATTTGATCCATAGTCTTCACATACTCCAACTTAACTTCTTTTTTTGCAATGCATTCTCGAATAGAATGATATCGTGTGTCTATGTGCTTGCTACGTTCATGAAACATCGGATTCTTCGCTGACTTATTATCAATCATGATCCTCGTAGCATCTTCTTGCTCCAAATGAAGTTCTTTTAGCAATCTTCTCGACCATATAACATGACAAGTGCAAGAAGTAGCTGCAACATACTCAGCTTCAAAATTAGAAAGTGTCACAATAATTTGCTTTTTTAAACTCCATAAAATTGCATTATTTTCCAAAACGAATATGAAACTAGTTGTACCTTTTCTATTATCAAGATCCCGCAAAATCGCTATCACAATAGCCCATAAACTTGTAATTGTTAGAGAATGAATAAAGAATGTCATAATCAATAATACCTTTAATATAACGAAGTATTCTCTTAGTTGCCAACATGTGAGACTCAACTCGTTCTGCATAAATCTACTCATAACTCCAACTGCAAATAAAATGTTGGGTCTTGTACAAGTCAAGTATCTTAAACTTCCAATAAGACTTCTAAATGCAATTGGATCAATCTTCTCTTTTCTTTTCTTCACTTTGAATAGTTGTGCTCTAAATTGCATAGGAGTATTAACTGGTTTGCAATTAAGCATGTTGAATTTCTTAAGAATTTCTTTTGTATATCTTTCTTGTGAAATAAAAATTTCATCCTCCATTTACTTTACTTGGATTCCCAAGAAATAAGTCAAGAGTCCAACGACGGTCATTTCAAATTCATGACTCATAGCTATCTTGAATTCTTCAAACATTCTCTATTATTTCTTGTAAAAATGAGATCATTCACATAAATGCAGACAAGTAAAAAAATTCAAATCTTCATTTACATAGTGCATACTCATGGGTGTATCTCAAAAAATCATTTTCTTGTAAAAACTTGTCAGGTCAATTATTCCAAGCTCTCGCCACTTGTTTAAGCCCATAAAGTGTCTTCTTTAACTTCAACACTTTATCTTAATGCCCCTTAACCACATATTCAATAGGTTGCTCAATGTAAACATATAACCATTAAGAAAGGAAGATTTAAAATTCAACTGATAATTCTTCCAATGATTTTGGACAATAAGAGATATCAATAAGTGAATTGTCTCCAATCGAGCTCCTGAAACAAACACATCATCATAATCAATGTCTTATTTTTGCTTGTAGCCTTTAGCAACAAGTCATGCTTTATATCTTTCTATTTCTCTATTGGCATTCCTCTTTGTCTTGTACACCCATTTGACTCCAATAGAATTATGGTCTTTTGAAAGAGATACTAACTCCCCAGTATCACTCTTCACAATGGCCTGAATTTCTTCATCCATGGTTCGTCTCCATCTCTCATCTTCTTTTGCTTCTTCAAAACTCGAAGGTTCAACATCTATAAATAAACAAAACAAATTTGTTTCATCAATAGCATAAGTCTCATTCTAGATATCATTAAGACTTGATATTTTAGAATCTTTTCTACTGAAAATGATCCCAATGTGATTGATAACCCAGGTAAATGTGGAGATGCTGGTGTAGTAGATTCCTCTGAGGCTTCTTGTTCTACATCAAAGGAAGGAAATCATAAGACCCTTCTTCTTCCTTAAAGTTTCAATCTGATGATGCATCTTCATTAAATTTTACGTCTTTGCTAATCACAACTTTTCATTTGTGTGGATTGTACTATCTATACCGCTTAGAATTTTCATCATATCTAATGAAAATAAGTTTCTGACTCCAATTAACTTGGATCTTTCTTGTTCAGGGACATGTTCAAATGCAATAAATCCAAATACTCGTAGATGTGATACAGTTGATTTCCACCCACTCCATGCTTCTTGAAGTGTTATATTCTTCAAGCTCTTTATTGACAATTGATTTGAAAGATACACAGAACATGCCACAGCTTTAGCCCAGTACTCCTTAGGCATATCTTTAAACTTTAACATATTCTTCACCATATTAAATTATCATATTCTTTCTTTCAGCAACTGTATTTTGTTGGGGTGATCTAGGAACTGTCAAAGCACGACATATCCCATGCAACTCACAGAAACTATTAAAATTCATTAGATGTAAATTCACTACCTCTATTAGTTCTTAATGCTTGAATTTGATATTTACTTTCTTTTTCAACAAGAGCTTTAAACTTTGTGAATGCATTAAATACCTTAGATTTTTACTTTAAAAAATAAACTCATATCTTTCTACTGAAATCATCAATAAAGAGCACAAAGTAATAGCTTTTATCAAGAGATATAGGCTTGATAGGACCACCAACATCAACATCAACAAGTTGGAGTGGTTTGGTTGCTCTCGAAATGGATTGCTTTGGAAATCTCATTCTTGGATACTTGCCAAATAAGCATGCTTCATATAATTGATCAGGGTGATCAATCTTTGGAATCCCTTTCACAATCTTATAATCTCTCAAAGCTTTGAGCCTGCCAAAATTCAAATGGTCAAACCTCATATGCCAAATCCATGATAGATCTTAGATACAAGTCTTCAAGCATATAGATATGCAAATCTTCAAATCCAATAAGAATATCATGTTCTTAATCATAGACACCTTAGCAACAAGGTTAGAATCTTGATCTCGTAGCCAAAGCATACAATCTTTCATATGAATCTTATAGTTTCTTTTCAAAAGTTGACTTACTCAAGATATTGCAAGTCAATTTTAGAATATAATAAACATTACAAAGGATTTTATGGCCACTATTCTTAATTTAAAAAAGAATCGTATTTTTGCCTTTAATTTTCACCTTTGTGTTGTCTCCAAAGCTTATAAAGCTTTTCTTGTATCAAGCTCCATAAATTTACTTTTATCACCCATCATATGATTGTTAGCTCCATTATCAAAAAACCATGTGTTTTCCAAGACTCCTCCTTGATTGCAAGAAACTAGGATTGCTTTGCATCATTTTCCTTGTTATCCATTAGCTTTGGCTCTTCTTCCTTATTTAATTGACACTCTCATGCATAATGTCCAAACTTGTGACAAGAATAGCATTCTATTTAAGATTTATTTCTTCTATCATCATACCTCATATAAATACCACTTCCTCTTGCTCTTCCACCGCCTCTTGTAGATGTTTAGTTTCTTTTATCAAACTTAGAAGGTTGCTCATCTCTCTCTTGACCATGACCATGATCATGTACCAAACCTCAGCCTCTGTCTCGTCCTTGGCCTCGACTTCTACTAGAAACACCTCCTTTGGTCTTCAAATTGATCTTTGCTTGTAATACATATTCTGATTGCTCTTGCTTTCCATGGTTCATTTTTCTTCAAGTGAGTACTTGCATGATTTGGTCAACGTGTCTTTGTTTCAACAAGAAACATCATCATCATCGGAGCATTATTATGTGATGCATGACCTCATACATGATCTAACACAGTTGGTTTCTGGGGACGAAACAAGCAGGATGGATTGCAGGTCCAATAAGATATCAACCACCCTTCGTCATCTAGCAGTTGAAACAGAGTTGGTAGAGACAAAAGAATTGAGGTCTAGATTCAAGAAATTGCATTCTCTATTCTGCCAAGATCTTCTACTGTCAGCACCCCTTGGCTTGATTGAAAAATTAAGAAGCATTCGTGTATTGGTTTTGTCTGATTGTGGTTTGCAGATGCTGCCTACGACTGTTGGTGAATTGGTACATCTCCGGTACCTGGACATTTCTCACAATGGTATAAAAAAATTGCCTGAATCACTTTGTGAACTCTACAATTTGCAAATACTGATAGCATACCGCAACCCACTAATCTCTCTTCCAGAAGATATAAGTCAGCTGGTTAACTTGAGGCATCTTGTTGTTGACAATGAAATAGTTGCAGAGATAAAAATGATAGGGAGGCTAACCTCTCTTCAAAAATTGTCTGAATTCCAAGTGCGAAAGGAAGTTGGATTCAATATCACAGAGCTAAGTGGTTTGAAGCAGCTTCATGAAGAACTCAAAATTACTAATCTGGAGAATGTTGAAAGTAAAGAAGAGGCTGAAAAGGCTCAAATGAAGAACAAAGAGTACCTTGATGCTCTAGAGTTGGAATGGGGATTTGATCCCAAGTTGGAGAACAAGTTAGTTGCCGCGGAGGAGGTACTTGAAGGACTCCAACCACATGAGTCACTAAAACGATTAGAGATCAGGAGGTATTGTGGTGCCAGATCACCCAGCTGGATGAAAAAGGAGGAGTTATCCAACTTGGAAAGACTTGAGCTGAGGGACATGACGAATGCATTAGAAGAATTGAAACACATTGATCTTGCAGCATCCGGTGATAGAAAATTCCTTGTTTCCTATGCTAGGGTTTGTTGAGCGACATGTGCCTTGGAGGAGGAATCTAGGACATTTTCCACGTCTCAGGTTTCTTCGCATGAAGGAATGAGTCATTGAAACACATTGATTTTGCAGCATCCGGTGCCATAGAAAATTCCTTGTTTCCTATGCTAGAAGAGTTGGAGTTGAGCGACATGCCTGCCTTGGAGGAGTTGTCCAATCTAGGACATTTTCCACGTCTCAGGGTTCTTCGCATGATAGGAATGGGGTTATTGAAACACATTGATTTTGTAGCATCTGGTGCCATAGAAAATTCCTTGTTTCCTATGCTAGAAGAGCTACAGCTGATGGACTTGCCAGTTTTAGAGGAGCTCTCTGATCTTGGTTCACTTCCATGTCTCAAGTCTCTTCGGGTGGAAAGGATGTCTATGTTAAAAAAAGTTGATTTTGCTTTCTATGGTGTTACAGAAATAGTACTACTTCCAAGGGTAGAGGAGCTAGTATTGTGTGACCTTGAGGCACTCGAGGAGATTCCTAGTAATCTTGGACGACTTCCATGTCTGAAGTTTCTTGAAATTGAAATATATCAGCAGTGAAGCAGATAGGCCATGGATTCTTCAGCACTAAAGTTATATCCAAGTGTTTTCTTAGCTTGAAAAGTATCTCGATCCACAACATGCCGGCATGTGAAGGGTGGTGTTGGATTGACGGCAGTGAGCTATTTCCAAGCTTACAAGAACTTCGATATCTCTGAATGCCCTAAGCTCGTGAGGTTACCTCCTCTCCCTCCTTCGCTTACAAGTTTATCACTATTTGAAGTTGGGTTAACAGAGCTGCCAAGCCTACAGGAACCAGAAACAAATGGAAGCGGAGTCAATCAAACGACATCATCTCTCTCACACTTAAAAATCTGGATGTGCAACAATTTGACAAGCTTAGAAGAAGGGTTGCTGTCGCAGAATCTATCAAATATTAAAGACATTCATGTAGATGGATGTAATGAACTCATGCGGATGCCTTTCAAGAGATTTGAAACTTTCACTTCGCTCAAGCAATTACGGATAATAGCTTGTCCCAAGCTTAGCCTGACACAAGAAGAGGAAGCCACTCTCCTTCCTCCCTCAATCGAAACTTTAAAATTGGACGACTGTGGTGATCTCGACAAATTGTTGCTTGGCAACCTCTTCAACTTGACCTCACTCACTAAATTAGAAATTGTCAACTGCCCCCACATACAATCTCTTCCAAGAGAACTTTTTCTCCGCTTGAGCCGGCTTGAGCTTTTGACCATTACCGATTGCCATGGGTTGAGACTAGTAGAGGGGTTGGAGGCTTCAAGGTCCCTCAGGGGGTTGGAGATCAGAAGATGTCCCAATCTTTCATCTAATCCAGTTGAGCAAGGAGGGAAAGACTTTTTGCACCAACTACGTTATTGTAATATTGATTGATTACAATTTTATTTCCATGAGTTATACTTCTAGCATTTTTTTTTTTGGCATTTTCTTGATCCTATAATGTAATGTAATGTAATGTGCTCAAGAATTAGAATTCTTGTTAGACAGAGCTTTTGCTTCTTGGTTTTTATCTTGATCAGGTTTAGAAGCAATTCATAAATTAATTGTTGTATCTCTTGCGTTAAATAAGTTGATGCGAATCTGAAAAAGGTTTTAATTTATGCATTATTTGAGTTTGTTAAATGAATTGTCTATTTAATTATTTGAGATCGATTTTATGAATATAATCAAGAACCATATAAATAATAAAGCTTCAAATTTTCAATTTTTGGCTTTGAAAAGAAAGCTGTTTTTTTTTGGGAAAAAAACTAGAAATACGAAGGGTTTATAACATATTTATTTCTTTTTAAGAAGTAATTTTCCACTATATTAAATTGTATTTAAAAGTCAGGTTTCAATACTAAAATGTGTATGTGGTGGACTGAATATTTCGTCAGATCAAATCGTATTTAAATTAGAATCTAAATTGTATTTAAGTTTCAATTGTGTATAAAATTTGAAAAAAGGAAAGTAGCCGATTCTTTATTTATTGGATTTATTGAAGAGGTTTAATCTTATCGATCTTATTATTAATAAAACATTCAATTTATATTCAACGTAATATAGAGAACATCATAACCAATTTTATACTTATTATTATAATATATTTTAAGGATGCTACATTAGTCAGTTTCTTTATATGTACATGAATATTTATTTAGATAAATAAAAAAATAAAATATACATGCATATTTCTAATATTATTCGTGTAGATTATTTTAATATCTTATTAATTTTCTAACTTTTCATATTATTTATAACGTATTAAAAGTAAAATAAATCAACATTTTACTAATGTGAAGAAAGGTTCTATCTTCATAGTGGTGAGTATTCCTGTTTGTCATGTAGATGACCTGGGTTTGATCTCCGGCAATGGCGATTCATAATTTTTTTTTACGTCTCCTCCAATAGATCCTCATTGTCCATCTGCCAAATCACACAAATTTTCTAGGTTCAGATCACAAATTGGCCTGACAATCCATCTACTAATCTCCTTAGCCCTGCCTCCACCGTCGGTGCCGAAACCCTAACGTAGTCGGTCTTGTGCTTCCAAGGAATAATTGGTGAGATATTCACTCTCTTTTCCCTTTCATCGATAGTGATTTTTTTCCCCATCTTTTTTTGCCGTCGCACATTTGTGGGTTTCTTCCATTGCGATTGATCGTCTTTGAATTTGCTTAGGAGATTACAAGTATGTGTCAGAACTATGGAGGAAGAAACAATCGGATGTGATGTGGTTCTTGCATCCCCAGCCACCATCGATTGTTCGTGTCACCCGATCGATCCTCCCCGACAAGGTTCAGCGACTCGGTTACAAAGCCAAGCAGGTAAAGTCGAAAAAAGAAGCTTCTTTTGGGTTTACTGCATATCAAAATGTCACTCAACTTTTGTTTGTTTGTCTCAAGATGTTTGTATGACTTTCTAGTTGACAATGCTTAAAAGTAGTATATCGGTCAGGTTACTTGTATAGAAGATAAAACGGAAGGGAAAGTGACAAAGAACATAAAAAAACTTCTTATGTAATTTTGTGATCCTATCCCTCCTTTTTCTGATCTTTTCCATTCAAGTAATCGGGACACTAAGAATAACTGTGACTGTGGTGATTGCAAGAAATAGATTAGGAATTCTACTATCATTCTTGATCATGTTTTGTGATCTTGTTAGAGTGTTCCTGACCACTGTAATTTGGTTATATTATTTACTTCTGATACTTAAATCAGTCTATCAGGCGGTATGGAACTCACGTTGCATCACTGCAACTGATAATTGCATTTGCAGTATACCTGATTGATTTGTCACTAGAAATGAGTTCTTTTTAATCACATGAAAGCATGCTATACTGAATTAAGAATCACAAAGGAGCTCCTATAGGTTCTGAACTAGCAGATAGTAATGTTTTACTTTGAGAGGAGGTATGTCCTGATGATTTGTGACCTCTTTTTCCATTTAATGCATCAATCTTTTTTTCTTCAAAATTGCAGAATCATGCATAATTCACCAAACCACAACTTCAACAATTAGATTGTTGAACCTTTACAAAACGAGAAGTAGAACTCATGAAATGATTCACAGTTGGAATTGTTTTGAAGGATTAATTCTCCATGAGGTGGGTTAATACGCAATTAACAACACACACAACAATTATCATTAAGGAATTAAATGATCTAATATTTGATGCATAGGGGGAGGGAGGGTAAGCTATTGGATGTGGATTACATGTGTAGATCTTGATGGATTCTTAATGACTTATTGACTTTAATTTAGTGGATGGTTCTTATAGGATGAGCCTTGGTATACAAGGAGAAAACTAATTTCAATTTGAGCATCTTGTTGACATCAAGAGCTCTTCTTCTTCCTCTGTTCCTCATTGAGACGAGATTCGGTTGTCGCCCGATCCCTGCAGAAGACTTCTGCTGCATTGCATGAGTTGCTCCGACGATAAGTAAGGAACAATGGTACTAACGATGGATTCAGGTCAATCATTCAGAATGTCATTGCTTCTGTTTTAATTTTAATTTTGCCTTGTAGATAATGATAACTAAATGCTATGATGCATCTTTTAGTTTGTTTTCGATGTATCATGTTACTTTCATGTTGGTCATATTGGTAGGTTTTCAAATCGCTTATTCTTTGATGGGGTTGATATGAATGATGAAGTTCCCATGGCAGGCTTTGCTTTCGCTAATTGTATTGGGAATGCTATTGTCGAAAGAAAGAGGGAATTTTGAATGCTATCATAATATCATCATCATCAAGTGATTGGTTTCTCATTCTCCGACGAAGCCGAGGCAATACCCTCTTCCGTAGTAGTCAATTATAATTTTTTAATTTACTTTTTCCTTATAGTCATGGGGCCAACCATGTAGAGCCGTTGGATAGCTGATTTCAATTTTTACTACAATAGTTTTTCATTCTCATTTGTTAGTATCATTATGGATTTCTTGATTGAGCAATGGGGTCTTAAATCTTAATTTTGAATGTTATTGTTTGATAATTATTCACCAAAAATATCCTATTGTTTACATTATACTATGCTAGTCCAGTTTTATCCACATATTAGCGCATCTTGTATTAATTTTGAAAATACACAATTAATAAATAATTTAACTAATTGTAAAATAATAACTAATTAGTTATTAAACAAGTTAAACTACATAAAATATTGAATTTACAGATTAGTTACATTTTTACAAAATTTAATTAATTAATTAATTATTGGAGATGATCATTAATTAAGAATGGGTATGTATTAATTATATTCTTAATTTATATAAATTTAATTATTATAAATATGTAAATGATTAATATATTTTCTATCATTTCAGATTTTTCATAATTTTGTTTTATTTTGTGAGTTTATTTATCTTTTTAATTGTGAGTTTTATATGGTTATTAAATATTTTTATTCAAAAGTATTTAATGATGATACTGACTGTTAAAGGGATGTAAATCCGATGGACCAAAATTAAATATATCCTTTGATAAATTACAAGGACCAAAATAAAAGTTTGCAAATCTAATCCGTGAAGTGTTCCTAAGAGTCAACGTCAACGATGGTTAGTAGCAGATGGACTCATCTTCAGGCACAAACAAAGCGGTTTCTTCGTCTTCTTCTCCGCCTGCTGCTGTTGCCTCTTTCTTCTCTCTTTCCTCTCATTCAATTCTTCGTGCCCTTTCCTTTTCCATTTTTTGTCTTCCATTTGGTCACCAAATCCTCTCAAAGCCAGAATTAAACAGAGAAAATTAGAGTTCGAGGTACAAAGAAGAGGACCGCTACGCTACTCCCAATCTTTCAGATTCCTATCCAAATCTTTCCATCTTTTTGTTTGCTTATTAGCAAATTTGCAGAAAAATTTACAAAGGGGAGAAAGGAGAGATCTTAGAGTAGTAGAAGAAGAGAGATCATGAATAGCCTCTTCTCCACGGCTTCTTGGCGACGGGATGAGACTGGCAGCGGAGATGTGGAGATGGGGGCGGCGGCCGGCGGTGCAGCCGGCGGCGCCAGCCTGGACAAATTCTTCGACGATGTGGAGGCGATCAAGGAGGAGCTGCAGGAGGTGGAGCGCCTCCATCGCTCCCTCCGCGACGCCAACGAGGAGAGTAAAACCCTTCACGACGCGTCGTCAGTGCGCGCTCTCCGTGGACGGATGGAAGCCGACGTGGCTGCCACCCTCAAGAAGGCAAAGCTCATCAAGCTCCGCCTCGAGTCGCTGGACCGCGCCAACGCGGCGAACCGCGCGCTCCCCGGATGCGGCCCCGGCAGCTCCACCGACCGCACCCGAACCTCCGTCGTCGCTGGCCTCCGCAAGAAGCTGCGCGACTCGATGGAATCCTTTGCCGACCTGCGGAGCCGGATCGAAACGGAGTACCGGGAGACGGTGGGCAGGCGCTACTACGCGGTGACAGGGGAAGTGGCCGATAAGGCGACGGTGGAGGCGCTGGTGGAGACGGGGGAAGGAGAGCGGTTCCTGCAGCGGGCGATCGAGGAGCAGGGGCGGGGGCAGGTGGTGGACGTGGTGGCGGAGATTCGGGAGCGGCACGGGACTGTGGCAGAGCTGGAGCGCAGCCTGCTGGAGCTGCAGCAGGTGTTCATGGACATGGCCGTTCTGGTGGAGGCGCAGGGGCAACAGCTCGACGACATCGAGAGCAACGTGGGGCGGGCGGAGTCCTTCGTCCGCCGCGGCACCGAGCAGCTCGGCACCGCCCGCGCCTACCAGAAGAACACCCGCAAATGGACCTGCATCGCCATCATCATCATCCTCATCATCATCCTCATCATCGTCCTCCCTATCGTCATCTCCCTCACCAGGAAGAAAAATTAAATCACTCCTATTATTACCATTATTATCATTTCATGCTGCTCCTGCTTATTTGTTGTTATTGTTTTTTGATATGTATAAAATAGTTATACAAATGCAATATTCCTCTGGTCTGGTTATCGTTCGTAGAGTTAAATCACTTGGTGAGATGATTTGCTGTTTTCTTCTTGTGAAGGAAATGGATGATTGAAACATGAACATTTATTTATCTTCTTGATTCCTTCATGGATGACGCCCCTCCATGGGAAAATTATGGTCAAATTGAGGGACAACAATAATAGCGCGTTAACATCTGTCGAAGCAAAGGTGTTAGAAAAGTTCAACACGGAATGGATTTGGATTTGGATTCAACAAGATAATTAAAATTAAATCTTCACTTCTGAATCAAGTTTCCATTCATGTAGGCACAAGCATACAAGTTCTGTGTATTATTTCAATCAATTCAGTTAATAGAAATTTATCGACACTATCCAAATCGGAGGAGTTTATATGTTCTCATTTGCCTGCCGAGGACCATGTAGTGGAATATCAGCATGGTGCCCTGCATATCAATTGCTCTGCTCTTGTATTCTTTGTATTTTGGGATGATAACCTCAATTATCTTCTAAGTCCAATTTCTATTCACTACATTAATGATTGTTGGCTGATTCTTTGATGTGTTCGACTTTGTCTTGGATATGATATCTCAACAAACTGTAGTTTGTTTTTGACTATATATTGGGCCTGCTTGGATTTTGTTTACATGGGCATCCACAATAGCTATGAAGAAGAAGATAGATCCCTGCTAATATCTTCTGCTACTTCATAAATGGCTTTCGTATTCCCTGAAAGAAATAGCTAGTATGCTGATAAACTTCCTAACTTGGGTTATCAATGTTTCTTAATTTGATATATTCAACAACCATGTCACATTGTAAGTGCATAGTTACAGAGATGAAGAATAGCTTACAGTTATAAATCCGGCGTTGCCGGCATCGAAATGGAACTAATCTTCAACAGACGAGACTGTTCGAGAGACAACTAAATCATACAAGAGGTCCATTGGATGTCCCGTCCCTCTGTTTCGCTCCTTTTTATTCGTACGAGGAATTCCATAAGGAGATCGTTTGCTGTACGATGATTCGTTGCATACTCTGGTCGTGCCACGAGCTGTAGGTCAACTAACCAAAATTTGCTAGACAACAGACCATAGGCTCGCATGCAACACGAGTATCCAAGCTAAGATTCTGTTCGTGCACTACAACTTTTTGTACGTATTTGTTCAAGGCCGCTAGCTCCGAGCCATTAGCATACACGATACTGCTTCCGACTTCCAGTTCTTGATTTGCATGCCATTAAATATCTATTTCACTTTGAGCTCTAGCCATTAATTAGCGTGAAGCTTGGCGTTTCAGCAGCAGTCTGAAGGAGGGCTTGCGCATGAACTGTATGTAAACGACATCAACGTAACTCTCTTCGTTTCCCTAGCTATATATATAATTACTGGATCGGATAGGTTCTATGTCTATGTCTAATAAATAGCTTGGTGTTGGAATTGCTACCGTTTCACTTAGCCCTTGAGCTCTGACAGCTCTCTACGTTGTATTTAGGGTCTTCGTCCTAGGAATCTTGCATGCGATTGAGGCATAGTTCTAGTGCTCCATTAACTGTTGGCCAACTGCTGCATTAGAATCTTACTCTTTTGCCGTTGAGTTCTAGGACTTGTTCGTTTGGGTGGATAAGTCAAAGAAACCGAGAAAGGTCACTTAATTAGGAGGTAAAGCCAAAGAAAAATAGTTTGATTTTTTCTCATTATAAGTTTGAGAAATTTGAATTGAAGATATCGAAAACATATATAAACGGAAATAACATATCAAGCATTATTATCTTTTTTAATTTTATCAAGTACAATGTTTTGCTTTTTTGACTTATCTTTTTCATGAGTGAATAAGTGAAAATAATACATAAATGAATAATCGCATTCATCCGTCTATAACTCTTCGTTTATTCATGTTTAAAAACTGATCTTCTTTTTTTATCCCCAAAATAGTTTACCATCGCACCAAACTCGTGGAGTTCATTAATTTGTATACTTGTTCATTCTGCCCTGTTTAATTTTCCCTTCCTCATTTCTCAACAAGTAAATTATAACCAGACCTCAGTTAATTATTATCTTTTACTCGATCGAAAGTTAATTTTTCTTCCTGCATCTTTAATTTCTTTTACTTCTCTTGATCGGCATCATCAATCCAACGCCACCGACGACTCGATCTTTTGTAGCGAGAGTCGAGAGAGCTGTAGCTCTCATGCAGTAGGCGAGACAAAAAAAACACAAATGTGATCCAGACGTTGCAGGAGTACTACTCAGGCCAGGCCCCGCCATGACAGATCCAAATACCTATCCTCTAGACGATCGTCGAGCTCTTGATCTGCCAGCCAATTCATCACGAGGGGCGGACATATATCAAGGTACGACCGACGGAGACGTATCGATGTACACGCAATTAAGCACGCAGGACGATGGCGGTGGCATCATGCGCTACCTGCAATCAATTCGTACGCACAAGCTACGTATAAGCCCTGGCGGTGCTAAGCTTTTCGCGTTGAGAACGTCCTCTTCTTCCCACATTATTCCTTTCATTTATTGCAAAGCTAATCGAGCAATGTTTACCTGAGTGAATTCTCCATATGGACAAGACGTTCATGCAGCGCGCGCAGTAGGCCTACACTACAACGCTGCCCTAATTACTCCGATCTGATGTTTACTCATCAAGGGGGGCGTGGAAGGATGAAACGATCGAGAAATCTGCAAGCCTTCGTTTCCCAAGCACATGGCTGCTGCATTGATGCCGGTGCTTAGGCTTTTTCTGCATGTATGGGCTTCGAGGACGACCTGCCTAGCTAATCCTGATTGGCTTCGTCATATATCTAAGCATGCTTTTCCCGCATGAAAAGCTCCACGATATCGAGGATTTCGATTCATGGAAAGGTAACATGCCTGCCCAGTCAAATGCATGATCGTTAGCTAGCTGATACCTTACACGGAATTACATACTACTAGCTATGTACTACAAGCTATTGTTTATTCACTTCTTCACTGATTCCAGTCCACTGATTAATTAAGTTTCAGAACTCATTATATATGGTAGTTTCAGAAAATGCCAATTCCTACGAGATCATATTATAGCAAATTAAATTAAATGATGGATCAGTTGACTAGCTAGGGTTTGAAGTTCTTCATGTCCTTTATATATCCTTCTTTGCACAAAGTAGTTGATTGATGGGAAATTTTCTTCAGTTTGATCCAAGGACAGCCAACTAACCATTGGGTGATTTGGCATGCCTTGATTTTCACTCGAGTTCATAGTATAAAAATCTACAACAACTTATTCCTTCTGATTCCTTCGAGTTCATAGTATATGGCACAGTAGATGGAGCAAAGATCTTATGCAATCTATTCAAAAATATCATAATCCTCTTTCATTTGTACACTAGCTAGCTAGCTGTCAAACTCTAGCTGCAAGACGATACGTATATATATATGCTTTGTTCTAACTATCCTCATTATTAGCATGTTATCTAGACTCCAATATTATTACATGCATTATTAATTGATTGGGTGGAAAAGGTGCTTGTTGTTATATTCCTAAATGTTTAAATAAGACTCTCTCATTTACCTGAACTAAAATATCCTCCATTATTGAAAACGGCTTGATCTCTTTAGTTTGTCAAGTTGTTTGAGCGAAAAATATTAAATAACTTTAAAATAATGGAACAATTTTAAAAAAAAAAATAGAAGCAAATTTTCATCTAACTTTATAAGTATTTGTTTTTTAGAAATAAAAATTGAAGTTAATTAATTTCATGAACAACTTGAGTGACTAAAAAGGTATTTTTAAAAAATATATATAGGAGGGAAAACCTATTTAATTTTATGGTAATTTTTTATATATATTTTTGAAAAATTAATTTCAGTTAGTAAAGTTTCATTAAATACTCAAAGTGACTGCAATGATTTTTTTAAAATGAAAATTCACACGTATTTTTTTTATTTCAGTCCATCCATCATCAAGTTGTTTTACTTGATAAATTCATAAAATAAAGTTGATTTTTAAATTTTCTTGAAAAATTACTTCCAAATAACTTGATTCTAAGAAATCAATTTATACTTAAAAGTGGAGAAAAATTCGATTCAGAGAATTCAGAGGGGCTTATATATGTTAGGCATTTGACATATAGAAACCCTATTTGCACATTCTCTATTATAAAGGCCCTATTTAATTGTTCAGAATAATAAACAAATTAGTGAAGAAACACCATACCTGCTTAAGCATATTATTAATAATTTAGTAATAGCCATACTTCGCAATGGAGAGAGGACCTACCATGGGACAATTAAATATATAGGAGCCTCATTATTTACTTTCAAAGATTCTTCGTCTCTTTAGTGCCTAGATCCATGCATACAGTCCAATCAATCATTGAACCTCTATATATTTTATTTATTTATTTATTTTTTGCATAAGTGAAATTCTATTTACTCCTTAATTTCAGAGGAAGGCAGAATATTATCTTGTGTAAGTAAAACAAGGGTTCTTGTGGGGTGATATACATATATACTTCCCTTTTAAAATGGATAAAATAGCACATTTACTATTGATTTATTGATTACAGGTTGAACTAGAAATTTCTCATAAATACCATTAGTTTATACTGTTCTCATGCCAAAAATATTTGTCCCAAATTGTAATCTTATCATAATCTTATTAGTTATAACTATATATATTATTTCTCTTAACTAGCATGCATTAATTTGTTTCCTTCCAAAGTATATCCGAAGATAAGCTCATACAAGTGACATGCATGTTAGACTTTCAAGTGGCACGTATAAAATAGTGTATTCATACATATATATAGTTCCAAGGAATTAATTATTGTATACAACGTAAAAACAGCGTTCTTCCTTTTCTACTATTACTGTAGGCAATGGCATGAGGAAGTATTACTTTAGTCAATTTGATTGCAATATGTAATTATATTAATTTCATTTCATTTTCGTGTCTTGCATTTGTTGGATTACTTGACTTTATCGATGGACAAGTACTTTTTGGTACTTACAACCCAGCTCATAATTAATTATATTCTTGAAACTTTGTTCTTCATATTTCTTAATTTCTCCTGATCAATCTTCAACATTTTTTTTGTTCTTCCTGTCCAGTCTTCAATTTGTCCAACATGTATAGGATTCATTTTCCTGACATGCCCAGTTATTGTTGGAAGTTTACTACCCTGGTAAAATAGAGCTACTACTATATATATATATATATATATATATATATATATATATATATATATATATATATATATAATGGATCCTCAATAGATCCAACACAATCTACAGTGACAATTATTTTTGCGAATCTTTTCCATTCTAGTGTATGCATGTGCCAAACATTACTTGTGTTTGGCTACAATTTTGTGGTCCATCAGAGTAAATAAATACACGCCAACGGAACAGGTACAACATGAGAAGAATGACAAGTGCCACAGGAATTGATTAATTAGTTAATGACAATTAACTGCAACTTCAACACTGATAATATACTTCCCTGGGTTATGGTACAGCGGTAGAGAGCTCATGCAATCTCCCAAATATCTGTGGTTGGATTCCGAGATATATACATGGTGCTAGAAAAAAAAAAACAACAAGAACAATAATATACAACAAGTTTCATCTGATTGTTTCATTCATTCAACTGTGAACTTCTTGCCTTTCTGTACATTGAATTCTCATCACAAAGACAATAGTTTTTGTCCCCACCACGCTCCTATAGCTTTTTATTTTTATCTTAAAGAGAAGGAAAAAAATTTAAAACATTGAAAAGTAGTCCTTTAGACCTGCTATATCTAAAGTTCTTTCCGACATCTGCATGATATAGATCGTTCGATTAGTCCTTTGCTAGCCTCTCCTTCTTTGTCGTTCTACATCGTATGCGAGCAGCAAGCTAGGGTTTTGAAGATCAGCAAACAGAGATGTCGGCTTCCCAGCACACTGCAACAGACCACCTTTGCTACTTGCACTGCAACTTCTGCAATACAATGCTCGCGGTATTTATCCATCATCTAATACTTCTATCGCAAACTTTCACACAAGACAAAAAGAAGTTGAGTTTCTTTTAAGTTTTTTTTCTCCTCCTTAAGTCTGCATGTGATGGGGTCTTCTCAACACGTCTGCATTTTCCGGGGTCTCTTGATTTCAGAATTGTGTTTTCTAGTTTTTTTGGATAGATCATATGGAACCCAACAGCTCTACCTTGCAACAAAACCCTAGTAATTACATAGGTAATACATGAGAGAAACCATGTGCATTCACATCCTCGCTTAGCTGATGTCCTAAGTCCAAACCCCTCTTCTCCCTCCTCCATCTCTCATGTCTACTGGTGCTTTAAATTGTTCAAACACGGAAGATGAACCTTTGGGAGCTTATCTTCTCTTCTACTTTCATAACACAATGATGTATGTTTAATTTCTTTTTTTATTCAATTTTTAAAAAGTTTTCAGAGGATAAAATAGTTAGTATAATCGTCATAATATCATCACAAGACTCCTAGCTAGATCCTTGTTTTTTTTTTAATCTTTTCACCCAAGTGACAAACTGGACGAACTATTGAACTGGCACCGGGATATACACATATAGTTAGGGCTAACATAATATTAAAGTGCACATATATTTTACTTTTGGTGATATGAACTGACAACTTAAAACCCCAAAAATATGCTTGACTTAGTTCTCTCTCTCTCTCTGAAAAGTTTGTGATAAGATAGACGTTGACGCAGAAAGTGTTAACCTACTTTGTTGAGGAAAAATTGAGGGCACTACCGGCCACTCAAATCAAAGAGAGCAGCAGTAGTTCCCTTTGTGATAAATTTTGTTTTATAAATGAGTCCTACTCCCCACCAATTTTTTTCCAGTTTTCAACAGGAAGCATATATACTAGATATTGAAACAAGAAACTTTTTTTTAAAAAGTAATATTGATATATGAAACTTAAAGAAGGCAATGCATGCACCTTAAACAATATTATATTATTTCTGTCAAAGCAATATTATTGTAATTTTACTTAGTCTCTCCTATCTTTTGCAACTTAGTCGCCAGTAACTGTTCGATTTGGTTATCTTTCAATGTACCAATATTATGCTAACAAATATTGTTTCTTATCATTTTATCATCTTCTAACTTCACTTTTATAATAATAGTTGAATTTGTTGTTCTATACTTCATATATTACTCTCAGTATTCTTATGTCTGCTATGCTGCTCTTTGCATCTTATATTTTTTCTAACTATTCAACACTCTCAAAAAGATACAGATATTCTTTATTTCATCCCACTAGAATTAATTATCTGCTATGTTGAAAATGTGTTATTGTTGTTCGTATTATCAATCAAGCTAAGGATACAACTATTGGAATGAGAAGTACTTAAGTATCCTAATAGTCTAACCATTTGAGAGAGATACCCATTCTTTTAAGCCCTAAAAGGCCCCCTGCAGGTACTCTTCCTTGTGGAACAGTAGGGGTGCCAACCTTAATGGTTACTCCATTGATATAAGCACTCACTGGGCAATAGATTGTTTGGTTGTCTAGACTTGGTATAATAGAGTACTGGTGTCAAATGGATTGGGTCATTGGCAACATGACCTAGCTCATGACATGAGTTATACCCATGCCAAAGATTGGATCATGCTGCTTTGGGGCGCCCAATATAGTTGGTGAGGAAGGCTAGGTGGTCGTTACTTGACCTATAGGCAAGGACAGATCCAAGAATTAGAATTAGAGTGAGCTTAACTTAATGTAATAAAAATAATATATACCTTATTTATTGAAGACGAATACTTTAACTAATGAAATTTTGGAAGTTATTTTTTTCTAAAGTCAATGATTTTGACTTTTAAATTTTGTACTGAATACTCCAACATATTTGATTGATAAGGCATTATTTTTAAATATGAACATTTTATCTCATATTGTATATTAATATGATATCTCATCTTGTAAATTTGAAGTTGAATTATGAAAAGAAAACTCAAAGAAATCTGTAGGCTTTTAAACTAATTGGAGTTCGAGCTAAAGTGAATATACCCGAAGGTGTTACTTCTCCAAGGGGACTTATATAAAAACCATTTTCTGTTCTTGTATTATCAACAACAAAGGTAGGTCACAACAAACATCCCTCCCTTAGGTAGGGTCATCTGTGGTCAAGATCAAACTTAATAATGATACTCAAAATGATCATAATAACTGAAAGATGAAAAGAATGGATCCACAATTTGATGGAGGGCATGATTTCGGGATGATTTCTTCTATCTGTTTGTTTAGGTTTTTTTTTTTAATTACAAGTCTTAAGGGTCCTTTAATTACTAACTGCATCAATGGAATCAAGGATTATCAAAACATATTAGAAAAAGAGATGAGATATCTGCACAAAACATTTATGACATATCAACAAATTTGAAACAAAAGAATTATAATAGGAATAACTACACTTACCTAAAAGAAATCAGCTACAATACCAAGTGCCTATAGACAGTAACCTTTGAAACTCTCCCACAATCATTTCTAGTTATCTTTATGACATGTCCAAATATTTTGGATTTTCAATTGTTATTTTCTACAAACTATCATTTTAACTGCTCATTCAACTTTTTTTTCATAACGATCAAAATCATGTTTATATATATATATTCAAAAAGGCGAACTTCAACAACAATACTAATTTTAGACTAAGCTTTGATACCATATTAGAACTGATAGAATCAATATATCTTCACAATGATAAGATAATATTTACTTTGACCTAAGTTCTCATGGTTTAATTTTTGAGCTTTATCTAAAAAGTCTCATATCAATACCAATGGAGATATCTTTTATACTATAAACTCATGATCTTATTTATATATTTTCAATGTGGAACTTTAATTGTAATTCCAATAATTCTTCCTTCAAACAAAGGACTATCATACTCTAATCGAAGTCACTCTTTTCCATTGTGTTTGGACACACATCTTATATGTATTACCTAGAGCACCACTTACCTCGAGAGCTTATTATGGATTTTACCGAGAGCTCCCTACTATTATCCTCACAGTCCGGATCTTCCCTACCTCTTTTATTTTCTTTTTTTCTGAGTTTCCCCACAAGAGAATGCCTTGTAAATGTACATATGATTAAGGATTGGTTATATACAAAGAAGCACCTATAACATAAAGATAAGATCCAAATAAAACCTCTTGACACCTCTAATCTAAAGATGTAAGTAAGTTGCTCTCATATATGGGGATATCTCATTCTCGTGACCATTAAAATGTTTTTCACTTGCACACGAGATAACACGGAAATATAATTGAAATGAAGTTGTGTTTAGTCTCAACAAGGAGATATTATAAAAATGGAATACAATCCTTCACCATGTCAATTCTATCCATTGAATGCATTTATATCAAATGTAATTAACCTCCCAACCAAGTATTTAGGAAACCTTTTGCCTATATATTGTTAATTGCTTCTTGCACTATTTTCTTAAACTAAAATGAGGTGATATGAAGGAACTATATATATTGCTTTAGAAACTTTTGTGTTCGAGGGTCGACATACATGCCTACTCCCAAATTAATGACTACATTGTACTTTAAGATTTAATCTTAACCTCAAAAATGCAGAATCATTAAGTGATCGTATATATATTTGTCTCTCTGTGCAGGTTACACCCCCAAGTGACAGATTGTTCGACATACTTACTGTTCGTTGTGGCCATTGCGCCAGCATTTTCTCTGTGCACCTGAGCAACATGTTTCAGCCCTTTCCCTCCCAAGATTTTCAGGTTTTGAACTGGAATTAGCTAGCCTACGTTAATATGTTTTAATGCTCAATAACAAATGGTAAGTTGTGAATTAGTCAACCTTTTATTTAATACTCTTTTGGTCCTTCTATATATGTTGTTAGCATTTTGACTGTAAGAGTATTCAAATAAAACCATGCGCGCATTGATGCTTTTTGACATATGGAATGAAAACCCTACAAAGGCCCTATAGAGACAAGAAAATAAATTGTAACTTAACTAATATTTTCTTGTCTAGAAAGTATATAAGCATATATAATTGTTGGATACATAAATATATTACGAAAGTAAATATAATCATTAAGTCAATGGCCAATTCTGTTATCATTTGTGTTTCACTTGTACATTAGTGCTGGAGTGTGGTTTTCACCACCAATTTACTTAATTTTTTGCTTCAAGTAAATGCTTTTACCACTAATTTGTTGGCAGGGATACAATATTGGAGCTACTAAAAATTACCAAATGGATTTTGGATCATCTTCACAAGATAGACCCCTTTCTTTGATATCCTCAACCGAAAATGCTGAACGACGACATTTACCTGTTCCTCGTAAGCATGCATGCATTTTCTCATTCTCATACCTATATCGAATATATTGATACTTGACTAACAGATTTATGAGAAGTTTTAAGTTAATTGGCTCAAAATATAATTTTTCATGAGCTTGTTCATTATGTTGATAACTATTATGTAAGGTTTGATTGATCAACCGTTTCTTTCATCTATAATCAGAAAAGTATTTTGGGTTCATAAGAAAACTTAGTCTAAGAAATGACTATAGATCTATATATTTGTAGTTTCATTAGCAACTAGAACAGCTCAAGCGACTAGGAATGATTCAGTACTATTCAGGCCAACATATAGCTTGAGTTTAAACCTCATACTGAAAATACTTTGTTTTTTCTGAAGATAGGTAAGTTTGATTAATTAATGTAATCAATTATCATGTTAATTACTCGGAATGTTTAATTTTTATTAATTACCAGCCCCTGAAAAACGACACCGTCTGCCTTCTGCATACAACAAGTTTATCAAGTAAGTTTCTGCTCTTTTTCTTTTACAATTACTCCAAGTGCATGGTATTAATTTTACTAATTAAAATTCACTGACAATTATTGCATCAAACAAATAATTATCGGTTCAAGTAATTGTTAATTTTGAGAAATAGGGAGGAGATTCAAAGGTTAAAGGCTAATAATCCTAACATCAGCCACAAGCAAGCATTCAGCACTGCAGCAAAGAATGTAAGTTTCTCTCGTTGCATGAGTAAGACAGACTTTACTTATCATAATTTTATGCATACCTTGAGAATTTGATAATCCATGTCAATATTTAGCATCTGTTTGTTTAGAATAAGTAAGTAATGAAGCAATAATTTCGTTTATGTTAACTTGCATTTCTTAATCAATGGAGAAGATACATATGAGGACTTTATTAGGTCACAACAATTAATACAAAAACACTAGGTCAACTCATCCTAGCTAAAAGGCCCTTAAAAGACTTTAAAATCCCAATTACAATATTTAAGCTAGCCATATATATCTTTAACACTAAATTATATATAATTGGAATGCATAGTAGCAAATTAAATAGATATCCTTTTAATATTATCTTGGCTTGCGTTTATATTTGCTACTCTTGCAGTGGGCACACTTGCCTCACGATATCCCTGACAACGACGAGCGACAGAAGCTTGAGAAGAAATGACTTCCTCAGGTGATCGATCTAAAAAGTTAATTAACTAGTCGTTCCTAATAATGCATCATATGTACATGCTCAAGTCATGAGCAGATGCTTAGACTCCTGAACTTGTAGTCTTACGTATGGAGGCTGGATTAATTAGCACATCAACTGCATTTCAACTTTGATTAACTTTGCTTCCATTTGGTTAACTTTCTCTTGATTTTTGAGGTTTAACTGATGCTTCAGTTTCAGGCCATCCATGAATTGAATTGAAGAACCAAAACGATTTGAATTAAAGTTTTTAATTTAGTTAAATGTTTTTATTTTAATTTTGTTTTGTTTTAATAAGTTTTCTTTTAATTATAGTTAATTGGGTTAGATTTGAAATTAGTAGTTAATTATATGGCCCGTTTCTATTTTATAGTATTTTTATGAAGATCCTATAATATTATAATAAATTTTACCAAATCTTCTGTGAACAAAAAAAACTGTGAATAAAAAATCAGAACATTTAATAACATTCATGTATGAAACTGGCAAATACTATATAAATGAATTTATTTAAATTTTAATTATAAATTTGTTTATTTATGTTAAAAATAAATAAATAACATAATTTTGATGTATTGTATCAATGCTTGCATAAGATGTAGCTTCAATATAGTTAAAGTTAATAAATAAGTTTGAATAAATTGAAAGTTTTAATAAAATTTGATTTCATAATGCAATCATTGATCGATTCATACTTTTCAAATTTATAAATCAAAAAATCACATACACATGAAAGGAGTTTTTTTTTCTTTTGAAATTGGAAGAAGAAAAAAAATGAAAAAAAAATTAAAATGTTGGTCGACAAGAAAGCCGTAAGATGATGAGGACATAGGCACAAATGATGCCGTTATACTCGTTCGATATAACTGCTTAGGAGGTCGAAACCGTTACATGTAAATACCGTTATCTTTTAAGCAATCAGCATTGATTTTGGTTCCTCTCTATTTGCGACGGGCTCCGCCAGAAACCTGCACCGTGGAACCGCAGCCACATCTCCCTCTCCACCTCCGCCATCTCCTCAGGCGTCAGCCCCACCACCTCTTCGCTCTCCGATTCCTCCTCTCCCTCTACCGTGGAGGTATCATCGCTGGCCTTGTTCCCCAACAGCCTCGCCTGCCTGCGCATCCTCCGCCTGGCTCTCCGAGCCCGCATCGCCTTCCGGCAGATCCCCGCCGGAAGACGCATCGTCGTCAGCACCACCACGTTCACCGCCGCGCAGGGGAAGCAGCAGCACACAGCGACGCAGCCCGCCGCCGTGTCGCCAGCCATCTCCGCGCACCCAGCGCCCACCGGCGGCGGCGGCGACCTCTTCAGGATCACCGGCTGCCGGCGCCGTGCTCTGGTGGCAGGCGGCATCGCCGACTGAGGGAAGGGAGAGGACAGGGAGCTGCGGCGCGCCATCGTGGCCCAGCGGCGTCTGGTCAAAACTGTCGGCCGGCGGCCGTCATCGTCGATTTGCGATCGCAGGGGCATCCGTTAATAGGACCGATAACTCGCCCTCTTTATAGTTTGAACGTTCTGGAAACCAATCCTCTTGTGGAATGTAACGGAACGGGAACTGAAATGGAGTGGTTAGAACATTACGTACGGCTTTATTAACTAAAACATACTTATCCGCTAATTAAATAAACATCTTTATGGGTAAACGTAGCTAACCACTCCATCATTCACGGATTAAGGATTCATTCATTTCAGCGTGAATGGATAATTGATGGACGATAATTATTTATCATATTCATCAGCTTATTTACTGAAAATATCCATTGTTTTATTCGAATTAGCAACTATTGATGGAGGATAGTTAACTGAGCATCAATTTAAAAATTATAAAAATAATAAAATTCTAAAAATTAAAAGGCAATTTTTAAAATATTTTTCTAGAGAGTATTATTCAATGCATTCAAACGAATCCTTATCCTACTCCCTACTACTGCGACACACGTGTGACTAGCTCTTCTCCACACGCTTGTCGCTCCGATGTGCTCGGATCCGTATTCGCGCTGTTCGCGCCACCACCGAAATCATTTCCCCCATCGAAAGCCTTACCCATTGGCGCACCGGCTCCAGCAACAGGGTGCAAGGCCAACCGCATTCGCCAAAGATACGACGAGTACGTTCGACGAGCTTTGTGCACATTTCGGTGGAGGGAACGACCTTATCCACTAGTATTAGCCTTTCTCCGTCGACGTTCTTCCACGTGCTTCCTCAATGACTTCCCACGTGTCAGTGTTTCTTCCTCGGAGGCTGTGCTCCAACGATATCGATAATAAACTACCACAGTATAAATAGAGGGCGAGCAGAAACTTGCTCTACTTGAATTAAACAGCGATTAAGAAAACACTATACGATAAAAAGATACAGTGGTGACATGGGTCGTCTTCGATTGGCGTACGGATTGGTGTTCCTCTCCGCCTCCGTCGTCTTCATCAAATTGCTTCATCTCTTCCTCAGCCCTCTACATCACCTCAGCCCTGTTTTCTACATCACCAACTCGTAGATAGCCATGGGTGGAACCAGGAATCATCCCCTGGACGTTCTGTTTCGTAACAGATGAGCCTGTGTTTTATTGATTTCTGGTCGTAGGCTGACTGTTTAACCTGTTTGTGTGTGTGTGTTTTTTTTAAGATTAAGAGCGCGTACGCTGTGTTCTTGTAGAACATGTTTGATATTTCAGTGGTGATATAATACATGAGCAATGGAATTAATAAGAAATGGAATCATGAATAAATGTCTTTCCATTTTGATTTACATTTCTTATCTTTGGTATGCACTTTGTCAATTCGATGAGCTTGGGGCTGGTTATAGAAGGAAATCATCAGGAGAGGCCACGTTATAAGAAAAACGATTGAGATTCAGAGTCTAATTAATAACAATAGCACGAGCATAATTCATATTTGAGCATAAAATCGAATCGAACCGAATCGGACCAGCCTGTTTAGGCGTAGCCCTGGTACTCCTCCATGAACCGCTTGACGCGCCTCATCAGCTCGTCCGACGCCTCCGATCTTGGGTCGATCGTGAAGAACCCGTGCTGCTGCCCCGCGAATTCAGCCAGCTCCACCGGCTTCTTCCATCCTTTCAGCCGCGCCGCGTACTCCGCCGCCCTGTCACGCAGAAGATCCCTCTCCCCCACCACCACAAGCATCGGGTCGAGCTCTGCCGCTTCCAGATCCGGGCTCTCCGGCCCGAAGGGATTCACCAGCGGGTGATCCAGCGTTGCTCCAGCCGGAATCGACAGCCGCCAGTACCGGTCATTGAGGTCCCGGTTCAGGAACGCGTCGTCAGGGCACTCCGCCTCCGACCGCGTCCGCCGGGATCCGCCAAAGAAGGGCATCAAGAGCACGAATCCCCGGATGCGGACGGGCGCCAGGGCGGCGCGGCCGGCCGGGGAACCGAACCTGAGAGCGATGTGGTGGGCCATGTTCCCACCGGCCGAGTCGCCGGAGATGAATACCCGGTCAAGGTCGGCCGACTCGGCGAGCCAGGGATCGCCGGAACGGAGCCACTCGATCGCGGCGATGGAGTCGTCGATGGCGGCGGGAAGGCGGTGCTCGGGGGCCAGACGGTAGTCGGGGGCGACGACGAAAGCTCCTAGGTCGGAGGCGAGGCGTAGACAGTAGTTCTGGCAGTTGGGCCAGGTGCGGGAGCCGATGCAGAAGCCGCCGCCGTGGAAGTAGAAGAAGACAGGGAAGCGGGTGCCGGGAGCGCGGCGGGGGCGATAGAGGCGGAGGTGGAGGGCGTCGGGGCCGGGGGAGAAGGGGACGTCCTTCCACTCGATGGAGCCATCGTCCGCGACGGGGACGAGGAAGCTGGGATTGGCGGCGCGGAGGACGGTGCCGTCGCTGAGCACGCGGAGGACGCCGCGGCAGTCGTCAACCACATGCGGCTGAGGCAGCGAAGGAGGGTCGGAGGATGCCATCCGAGGCGATTGGGTGGGAATGGGGAGAAGAAGCAGAGGGGAGATATAGAAATGTACTGCTGTTGGCGGAATCGGAGTGTGAAGGGTCGGTAATTTGTCGTTACCTCCCGATGTTTGCGTGGACGACTCTCTCGTGACATCGCTCTGTTGGTGTGCATGGCACGACATCGAGCGGCGCCGGAGGAGATGGCGTATGCAACGTCTCGCTCGTATAGAACAAACTGCGCAACTATTTTTTTATACAAAAAATTTGTCTATCCGAATAAATATACAGGATTCTGTTAAAATATTGCAATGTTATTGCGCATGTTATACGGTGTCATAGGGAGAAGAGTTGATAGAGTACAGATATTCCACACAGGTCAGACAGGGCATGCAAAAACGACATTCTAAACTCTATGCGGACATGAGGAATCTGCTTTCGTGAACTCAAAGTTTATATAGACTCCTAAGTTCACAAGTTAGGTGATATGCACACAATATTGCTAGTAATCCTAATGAATTTTGCAGGAAAAAGGAACTGGAATATTCTGGAAACAAGGCAAGTATGTAATTCCTCATCAAAGCATTGATTTGCAAGCTAGGTTGTTGTCAACACTACTTTTATTGAAATCATTATTGGTTTCAAAATGATACGATAATGTCACAGAAGGTGACAGTCAAGATGCCTATCCTAATCCCCCACTGTTTCAGATACTTTTCATGAGCCATACCTATAACGTAATGTGCACAATCCAAGGATAGCAAAGGTCACTCGTGGTTGGTTCTTTTGCAAAAATGAAAAACAAATTATGACTAGTTGGGGTAAAAGGGGAAAACCAACCTTCATTGTTCCAGCACCAACACCATGTTCACCTGTACACATGTTCCTGTCAGTAATAACATACTTTGAAAAGAGAGAAACTAGAAGCATCATAAAATAAAACACGGCCAGAATAAGGTTAATAGGAAAGAAAAAACTTCCAGTTGCAGTATATGTTAGTATATTTTGGATCGATTACCAACCACTATCAATAAAGGCCACAGAGGAAAGGATTTTGTGCCACTCAACACAGTTAACACATACAATCAATGTTGCTTGCCCGCAAGTAGGGGGAGGGGGAAGAGAAATGAGCACGAACCAGCTATCATTCCCAGATTCATGAAAACAATAGCAATCACTCGTACACTCTTTATTTAGGATACACATGTATATCTTTGCTTGTGATAGGGAATCAAAGGTAGATTACATATCCTTCTGCATTTATCAAGTAAAGACTAGAGAGCATTCTATACTCAGTTGATAAAACGTAGGAACCACATAAAGCAAAGACAAGAAAGTTAAGTATGTTTGATTAGGTAGATGAGTTCTTTGCACTTGATGAAAAACACTGACTAGCACTAATTCAAGATCCTAGATTCTGAATAGTTCAAATTATCTACGTTTAGAAATACTTCATAAGGAAATTTAGCTCCACTTATACAAATCTTTTAAATCATATAGTCTCAATAATTTCATAAGGAAATACCAAATCAATGGTGATGCTTCGAACTCTTCTTTAGATTTGGATATGCACTCTGTCAGCCTTGATAAGGGAACACATACATCCCGTTGAGAGGAAAAAAGTAAGGATAAACAGAAACACATCTGCCTGAAACAAAAAAAATATTCAATGCATGTGCTCTACCTGACTTGCAAAGGCTAAAAATGTAAGCGAATCATGTAGAACATTATTCTTTGTTGATTTGTGTAATATAAAACCATGGTTTTCAATACTTGCCCAACAGTGATCTTATTTACATCAGGTATTGCTTCATAATGTGAGGATATAATACCATTGTTAGAGCAATGCAACCAAAACAGCACTGACATGGATTAAAACTAGGGATGACAATGGGTCGGATTTCATATCCTCTCCCCATCCCCATTTATTGTATCCATCTCAATCCCCATCTTCATAGGATATTCAACTTTCATCCACATCCCCATACCCGTCGGAGGATCGGATATTCATATCCTACCCAAATATCCTATCACCACCTACAATTGTATTTTTTTTTTCAAATTTGAATTATTTTAATGAAACTATGGATATTTACCAAATTCTTAAGAAAACAATAAGAAAAAAGATTAAAGATAAAAATTACCAAATTCGTGTTAGTGGGTTTTGGATTTTGTTTGAGATTTAGGGGAAAAAATCTTTCTTTAATATTATATTTAATCAGGTATTCAAGTTGGGTATGGGTAGGATTCTATCATAGCTGCCTCCATAACCGAATCCGAAAATTCTCATACCCGATTATTTAATCGGGTCCAAAAAATCCCTCCATATCCTTCTCTACAAATTTGACATGAACTTCGTAATTTCCGTCATACAAGCACCAAACTGGTCTTGCTCTCTGACACCAAATGCCAGAAGAAAATGGAAATGACTAAAAATTGATAAAGAGTGCAAATGAATTAATCATCAGATAACCAAAAAAGGAGACAATAACTGACCGGTCATTTTATTGATCATTGTTTTCAAATCAATAGTGCATGTTCTAATTGAGATCATAAATTAAAGCTGCAAGCTGTATATGTTATTTTTCAGAATTCAGTATAGCAAAAATTGCAGAAGATTATACATTGAAAAAACATGCATTAAGCAACAAACCGCAATCATTGCTTCATAGTTAGGGGGCATCGCATACCAAGCCCAAAGTGCCTCCTTCCGTATCTGGAAAGGTGGCAATAAAAAACTTCATCACTACTCTCCACTTGTTCTCCATTGTATTTGGAAATATAGCAATAGGTGATCAGAGTTCAATGGTGGTCCTGCCATGGTTTGCGGCAGTTGGTGGCTGTTTGATAGCTGGATGCAGCCATCATGGCACGGCCATTGTCAGATGATGATTCGAGGTGGTCCTGCAGACGAATTCAACAATTGGCAGTGGTTTGACAACTGGATACGGTGGCTGGCAATGGTTCGTGAACAATTGATGAAGGCTGGTGAAGGTTTGACAACAATTGATGATGGCCAACAAATACGATTGACAAAGTGATGGTCTAGCAATGGCTCCATGTCTAGTAGTGATTGATGATAAAGAAGACCAAATTATTAACTATGGTTAGCGCTATAAAAGATAGGAGAAGACCAAAGACAACTCTACTTAACAAAATTAAAAATGGTCCAACGGATTGCATATTACAATGATACTCCATATTTAGAACCCAATGGTAAGACAAGATCCATGTAGTCCAATAGTTAGAAATACAACTTGCCATTGTTTTTGTAGGAAAGAACTTCAATAGTGCATGCCTCTTATAGTATTTGTTTATTATGTGGACATCTAGAAGTTCATACTTCTAACTGCCTGTGGGAGTAAGAGTAGATTATATCAGAGATTCAACTTTTTTCCAACACTAATGCAACTCCAAGTCTTGCAATTCTCTGTCAAATTTGGAGAATGAAGCTGGAACACACAGAACACAATCTTAAAAGTGGGTCAAATTCAGACACTTGACAAATAATGATATATATTCTGTAACACCCCGGAATATTTCTCCATATTTTTAGGAATTTTACTTAGATTTAAAATTTTAAAAGGTTCTTTAGTTAAGGGATAAAAGGGAATTTGGTAAAATAAAATAAAATAGGTAAAAAGATTCCCTTGCAAAGACAATCCGATGAGACCAAGTTTGACTAAATCAGAGGTCGTTTGATTAGTAAACCAAGTAAACCAAAATTGAACCCGGTTCGATTCAATCGTTATAATTGAATTTAGCCGGTAAATTTAGATTTAATAGGGATTACTGTGCACTCCTCGTTATAACTACCGCTCGTTTCTCCTGCGCCGCGAGACCCAGCCCACGCGACCTCGTCCGCGTGACTGCGCTCGGCCCGCCGCCGCGCCGATTCCGCCGGCGGAAGAAGCGGAACGGATAGGAGGCTTTAAAGGGAGGGCAGAACCCTAGCGTCCCCGGCAGACCGAAATCCTCCGCCGCGCCCTTCGCTGCCAGCCGCCCCTGCTCCGTCGTCTGCAGTGCCGCCCCTGTTCTGGACGGTCCGCGCGGAGAAGACGAAGCCGAAGCAGCCGCCGCCTCCCTTCTCGCGCCGTCCGCCGCGTGAGGAAACGAGCATCCTGCCGACGCCTCCTCCCACAGTCGCTGCCTTGCTGCGGGATCCTGACGCCGCCGCCTGCTCCGCCGGTTAGAGCTTCTGATCACGCTAAAGGAGGGAGAAGCCAACAGAAACCCTAGTATCCCTTCTCTATTCTCCTATACCGACGCCACTGTCGCCGCTTTCCTTCGCCGAAGAAGGAAGTCGACGCCGATCAGATTCTGCCCTGTTCACGCGAAGAAGACGAAGACCAGCTGATTAATTAACCAATTAACGGGGTTAATTAAATAAGGCAAAGTGTTTAATTAAAGGATTGTAATTAGGTTAATTAATCAAGTAGGATTAATTAAGAGAATTAAGTAATGAATTAAGGTTCATTTGATTAAGTTGGTTAATTAGAATTATTAATTTAGGTTGATTAAGTTAATAATGTAATTGTTAATCAGTTTAATTAGATAAATG
>NC_133869.1:3162551-3189516 GCF_044706935.1 Curcuma longa
GCTATTTTTGTGGCCCAAAAAGTCCAATAAGTCTTGAATTTGGTTCGATTTGGTTCGCTACAGTGACCCAATTTGGTTTAATCTGAATTAGGATTTTGGGTTTTGGGTTTTGATTTATTCTTAAAACCCGGTTCAGCAGCCAGCCTAATTAAAAACGATTGTAGCTTCTCGTTGGATCCAAGATCGTGATTTAGGGTTGGAAGGGGCCCTTGTTCTTCTTCTTCGCGAGAGGGCAGTTTACCCTCTTCACAAGCCGCGACTACGATTCTTCCTCCCCGCACAGCCGCAGCCCTTCCTCCCCGTGTGTGCCGCCTCCCTCCTCCACATTGCTCGCTGGAGAAGACATGGGCGTGCAAAACCCTAGCATGAGTGAGGATCATGGAAAAATCATGAGAAACAGAGATGACACCCCTGTTCATCTTCTCTGGATGTCGCGGAGCCGATGCTTCCTCATCGCCGAGAGTCGTGTGCTTCCGACCTCGTCAGGCGTCATGCACCAGCTGCTCCACCCGATTCCGTCGGCTGCGTGGGAGAGAAGAAAACAATCAAGAAGATCACGATTAGAGGGTGCGTCTCCCTTCTCCCTTGTCACGCTCCTACCTCGCTGCTAGCCGTCGTGGCCTGCCTCGCCGTCGGCCATCACTTGCCTCTGCCTCATCGCCACCCATCACGCTCCTTTGCTCGCCGTCGCTTGTTCGCGTCGTTCACTAAACGGAACCAAGAGCGCCGTCGGCCCTCAGCGCCAACCGTGTGGGAGAGGGAAGGAGGTGTGGAGAGAACCTTAACGGCTGACTTGCCTGTTGTTTCTGGCTTCCAGACCATAAGCATCGCCAGCCTCCTTTAGCTCTTCTAGGCGTTGGTGGTCGCTGACCTACCGGAGAAGAAACAAAACGATTGGATTAGGATTTTACTGTCAAAAATCATTGTTTAATAGTTGGAAATTATTTCTAATTATTGGATAGTTTTTCGACCAATAAAATATTTATTGTTCGACAATTGTTTTGCGGAAGTTTATGAAGCTTCCGGAGATTATTCCATCTTTATTAGAAACGTTTTGACTATTTATCCTAATCGATGGTCAATGGTTGATCACTGAAAACTACATCAGAAATATGATTCTCAGTGATAGTTAGAAAGCTCCAAAACGATCGTGACACACGTTGTTGCATGGTTTGGAATTAGGCTATTCTCTCGATTTGATTGTTATCGATCATCGGCTAGTATCGAAGATGATGATACGACTCGTGGCTTCCGAAGCCGTCCGAATGGGAGCTTGGCGTGGATCACCAATAGAGGCAGAACTCTGACGAGGACCGCTCGATTGATACCAACTCCGCTCAACGTCATCATCCACGAGGTACGCGCGTAGAATAATTTATTATTCAAAAAATTTTAATTTTTTTGTCATGCCTTGTACATTATTATTTTCCTATTTATACATGCGTGTGATGTAATAATTAGAGTTAATTATTTGTTTATTTCTACTGCGCACGTTTCTAAAATGTGAGAACACTTGGCATTTGGGACGATCCAAACAGAACCTCGTGCCATCATCAAAACTAAGGTTCGATCATATGGTGCTCTCTGCACCAACAATCTTTCCTTTTTTTATTATGGCAACTTGAGTTTCAAGTTAAGAAAACAATTTATAATAATTAAGAACTTAACTTATGATCAACATTCAATTCATGCAAATAATATTTCATGTACAATAACATGATTGTGAAATGACTATCTCCCCCTGCTTTCAGGACTCCCCTTGAATTCATACTCATTTTGAAACAATCAAAGTTTGAGACAAACTTTTTGTTCTCTCCCCCTGAACTTGGCATAGTTTGATTTTGATTAGGTTGATACAAAACTACTCAAGTTCTTAAAACCATTTTGAAAAATTATTTTTGATAGTCTTGGAAATAATTTTAAACTTTTTTCAAAACATATTTCTGAATTTTCAAAAGTAATTAAACTTTGAACTTAAAAATTTTGAAAAGATTTTTGGTTTTCTTGAAATCTCATTTTGATTTTTTTTAAATCTCATATTTCTCTCCCCCTTTGACATAATCAAAATAAATAATGGGTTTGAGTCCAAGCATGTTATAAATAAGTAAAATACTTAGATAAAAAAATTATTTGAGAGACGAGTGTCCAATTTAGATTTTAGCTAACTACTAAACAGTAGTAGCTTGACCCAGTTAGTCAAGTTCAAATGTATCATTCCATTGAGCTTATGCTTAGGAACATTTAACTTGATTCAATATTTGTTTAAAGCCCAAGTTAGGTTCGATGCACAGATATAAGCATCTGAGACTTAGGCTAGAATTCTATGCATCTCACACCGTTCTAAGTTTCCCAATTATAGACAAGGTAACTAGTGTACTTTGTGAGATGCTCCACCTAGATCTATAGGTACATGATTTCTAGGGGGAAGATTCTAATCTAAGGCTAAATCATTCCTTTCTTTTGCTTTGAAATCAAAATTTAAAAAATAAGTTTTTTCAAAAATGATAAATGAACCCTTTTTAAAAAATATATATTTTAAAAAACTATATAATAGTATATTTGAAAAAATATGAGTTTTTTAAAAGATTGAATTCTCCCTTATTCTACCAAGCATCTAACTGTCTTCTAATGGTACTGAACTCGGACTCTAATAGGGGTTTAGTAAATATTCTGCTAAGTTAGATTTTGACTCAATATAGTCGAGTACAATTTCGTCCTTAGCGACATGATCTCTTATAAAATAATGTTTAACCTCTATATGCTTTGTTCTAGAATGGTACACTGGGTTCTTAGTCAAATTTATAGAACTTATATTGTCAATTAACACTTTAGTGTTATTATATTCAAATTATAATCTGTTCATGTGTGCATCATCTAAAGTAGTTGTGCAACACATTCACCCATAGCTATGTACTCTGCTTCAGTTGTAGATAATGCAACACATTATTACTTTCTACTACACCAGCTGACTAGACAAGGACCCAATCTTTTGTGACATAACTTAATTTCCTCCTGTTGTGTTAATAAACACTTGGTTAAGGAGATGGGTAGGCTAATGTTGTAAATGTTATTCTTTCTAATTTCTGTAAGTTTAATTTCTAGATTTTCTAAATTTTTAATTAAATATTTTAACTTAGTGAACCTAACTATGTATCTAGAATCACATAATTGACTGATACTTAATAAATTAAATTTGAATTATTCAACTAAAAGAACTTTCTTAATTATGAAGTTCGAGTCTAATTCGATGTTACCTGATCCAATTACCTTAAGTTTACCATTATTTCCAAAGGCAGTGGATCCTAAGTCATCCTTGAACTTCAATTTGGTGAACTTTGATCGATCTCCAGTCATGTGTCAAGAACATCCACTATCTAACATCCATTGATCTAAGTCCTTGTGTTCCTACACAAAAGATGCTTGGTTGGGTTTTGTGGATTTAGAACTATTTGGTTCTTTTTCTAATTTTCATCTCACCCATTTCTAGATGATCACACAGTTAATCTTATGGGTTTTGTGAGATGATTTTCTAATTTTATCTTATTTAATTTTCTAAGGTATCTATTATTTGGTTAACCTTGAGTTAGATTCATGTTTAACCGTTCGACTTTCTAAACATACATTTCAAGGATCAACTTCCAGGCTGTGGTGAGGCACAAGAGCTTTCTTGGGTATCGAAATAACGACCACTTTCTAAGACAAAGCTGATTCAAGAAATTATATGCTTAGCTAGTCTAGAGAAAAACTTTGATCTAACTAGTGTAGGATGTGGCGAGGTAGCTTCGGCTAGTTTGACATAGCTAAGCAGACCAAGTAAGGTACTCCTTACCCTACTTGACTACTTAAACTGGGTCTCCCTAACGTACTATCATCTCTCCCCACCTTGGTACTATATTAGGTAAGAATTAATCAAATATTTATCCTTACCTAGCCTAGGTTAATTTAATACAGAAATAAATAAAAAATAAAAAAAAATATAAACAATCATTTAGGTAAGGTTTTGGATCCCCCTGGATCATGACCTTTGTTGGGTCTGATCAAATAATATATTTGATCCTTGGTGACCCCGACTTGGTTCGTTCCAACTAGATTTGTCAGTTTGGATTTTGGAACCCATGCTTGGACTCTAGGTTTCTTAGGTCTGTGTAGTAATGTCATGAATGCTCTATTTTTTAGCTTTGTGTCCAATACCAGATCGATTGTATCTAGCCCTTTGGTTTCCAAGTATCAAGATACTTAGATCCTGAGGTGAATTTTTCAAGTGATCTTTTTAGATCATCAACTTGAAGTTTCAATTGAGAATTTTCTTTCTCAAGTTAAACTTGAGTCAAATCCTCAATTTGAGTGACTTCGATTGACGATCCAGAGTTAACTTTCTCCCTAAGGAGAGCTACCTCCTCTTGGAGTGATTCAACTAAGGCATCTGACTTAGCTAATTTCTTTGTTAAGCTAACAATAATAAAATATAACCTCTCAAAACTTACAGTGGTGTTGGAACCTTCATAAATGAATGTGGATCCGTGGCTTGCACTTAAGTCTGTGTTTGATTCGCTATCGGTCTCCATTGGTTTGTCCTATGATGGAAGTGCAAGGAAGCTTGTTGTAGGTTCTTCATCTGACTCCTCCGATGATGATTCATCCCATGTAGCCTTTAACGCTTTCTTCTTGGATCTACGTTCCTTTTTTTTATTTGGGCACTCTGCTTTGAAATGACCTTTCTTATTGCACCCGTAACACTTTAGATCCACTTTGTTGGTTGAAGATGTTGGCATAGATGGAATCAAAATATCTCCACAATGGTTTGATATTGTCCACTTTGGGCCTAAACTCTCATGGTTTTGTTCTTGGGCTCTACCCAAAATGTCTCATACCAATGGAGATATCTTCCATCTTATAAACCCATGATCTTTTTCATGTATTTCTAATGTGGGACTTTGATTGCATCCCAACAATCCTCCCCTCAAACAAAGGACCACTAGAAGCCCCCTATCATTTTTTTCTCATGGTCCGGTTGCCATGTTCCTCATGGTCCATCTGCCATTTTTTTTATGGTCATGTTGTCATTTTCCTCATGGTCTAGGCCTCTCCTACTTCCTTCATTTTTCCCGAGGGTCTCCACATGGCTCTACATAGACCATGGCTCTGACACCAATTGTTGGTACAGATGGAATTAAAATATCTCCACAATGGTATGATATTGTCTACTTTGGGCCTAAGCCCTCATGGTTTTGTTCTTGGGCTCTACCCAAAAGGCCTCATACCAATGGAGATATCTTCCATCTTATAAACTCATGATCTTTTCCATATATTTCCAATGTGAGACTTTGATTGCATCCCAACAGAAGATTGGTTGGTGTTTTACTTTTGTACTAGCTTCTTCATCTCTGACTTCTTGATTCCATGCTTTTTCTATATCATCTTGCGGACTAAGTTCAACAGCCCCATTGTGACCTTGTTGTCGCTCTCAGAGTCTGATGAGTCAAATTCTTCTATCACCTTTTTGATTTTCTTTTCTTTGGTTGTACCTGCAAGAAGGGTTACACCTTTCTCTTCCGTTTCAGTGTTAGTCTATTCATGCAACTCGAACTCTGAAAATAATTCATCTAATTTAACTTTTGAATGGTCCTTGGAGACCTTATAAGCATCCACCATAGATGTCCACAAAGTGTTCCTTGGGAACGCTTTTAAAGCGTACCTTATTGTGTCTCGGTTCTCCACCGGTTGCCTGATTGCATGAAGGTTGTTTAGGATATCTTGTATTATGGCATGTAAAACTCTTGCCGATTCTCCGTCCATCATATAGATGTTGTAGAGCTTGTTTATTAGCAGGTCTCTCTTGCTGACCTTCGTGTCTGAGGTGCCTTCGTGCAATTCAATTAACTTATTCCATAAGTCCTTTGCACTTATGAAGGGTCCAACTCGGTTCAACTCCTCTTTGGTTAACCCACATTACAGAGTTTGGGTTGCCTTTGCATCTGCCTCGATCTTCTTTCTTGTGGCCACATCCCATTTGTCGCAAGACTGTGGTAGGTCGTCATTGTCAGTCGGGATTGTAAATCCCATCTGGATAACTATCCACATCTCCACTTGTGTCTTCAAGTAGTACTCCATTCTACCGTTTTAGTAGATAAAATCCTCCCCGAAGAGCAGAGGTGGTCTTGCGGTACTAAATCTTTCCTGGTGGGTCATTTATCTAGCACACAGAAAGAGCAAAAACTTCATTCCAAGACTTAGTCTTGGATTAGTAGTGCGGGAGGATAAAATAAAATAAAATAAAATTTTTAAAAAATTTAAAAAAAAACTGAAAAATACTTTTGAAAAATCTGCTCGACCAGTGGTTGCACTGAGTTTGAGCACTCTGCTCTAATACCAATTATAGGATCGAAGAGAGCGCTAGAGGGGTTAAATAGTGTTATCTTGTAGCATTTTCTCGATTTTATAAACTCGTCGATTATGCTCGTAAATCAAAGATAACATTGTAGTGGAAATGACAATTGCAAGAAACACACAAAGCACAATAGACATAGTTTCTTTTTACTTGCAGTTCATAACCATTGGCTGTTACTCTAAGGCCCACGATCTTTGATCATTTACGTATGAGCAATCCACTAATTAACTCCGTCCTTACGGAGAGGAGTTGTAATGATTTACAAAATATTAATATGATAACAACTCTATCGTACTTTAATGAAAAGCATACAAGTAAATCGTTACCTAGATCACCGGAGGTTGAGAAGATGTCTTGCAGTGCAGAACTCCGGCGTTACGACGGCTTCTAGGGTTGTCATTCACGTGTAGACTGTCGTCGTCTTGTTATGGAATCACTTGAATTGTTATCCAGAAGTCTTCTGTCAAAGTTCTTTTATAAGGCTTTCGGGCGCCTAGAATCCCTTTTCGGGTGCCTGGAATCCCTTTCTAGGTGCCTCCACGACGTCCGCTGATTCGCCATCAACGTTGTTGACTCGGCAATTCCAGTCACTTGGATTCCCCTTCCAATCGACTCCGTGCTAACATGGAGGTTCCGGATGAACTTTGACTATCGCTGCGATTCTCCAAACCTAGGCACCTGGAACCTATATAGTCGCCTAGAAGCTGAGGGTCCCGGCCACTGGGACAACACTACTGCATCGCTTCGCTGGCCTGGTTCGCTGACATACAGGTGCCTAGACCTTCAGTTGCCTGGATCCCAGATAGAGTCGCCTGGAATCAAAGTTCCCGCCTCTCCAATCCTGCATTACAAGTTAGTGCAAAAATCAAAGTTCAGAAATGGATTAACAGTTTTTGAACTGTTAAGTGGTCTTAACTTCAAATTTCCAGTGAAATCATGAGTTAGATCGACGCCTACTATTCTACTCCGGGAACATGCCCTTACCCACTCCACTCAGAAGAATTTATCTGATTTGCCAACAAGTCCTCCAGACTTGTTAGACTTTTCGCTTAACCATGATCCTTGGCCCCCAGGATTTACTGCTAGGCTATTGGTGTTCTTAATCACCTAGACTTCTACCACGCATGCGGTCCTCCTAACATACTTGGATTTCTACCATGCTTCCAGTCTTCCTAATCGGCCTGGACTTGCACCTGGTGCACTTGACCTTGCTAAGACTTTTGCTTAATTCTCCAAACCAGGACTTGCCTTTGCCTAGCCTCAACTATGACTTATTTTTTCTAGCCTCAACAAGGACTTATCTTTGCTCCCTGCACAATAGATAAGCTTGTCAGTATACAACACACACTTAACTTGAACCTCGTGCCATCATTAAAACTAAAGTTCGATCATCTGGTGCTCTCTGCACCAACAGTGAAGAGAAACCCTAGCTCGGATGCATGCGTGAGGAAGAGAAGAAGTTGGAAAACCCTTCTTTCCTTCTGTTCTGTTTGCCGCCGACGCTAAATTCATTTGTGTCCACTCGTTACCGATCGCTGGAGAGAAAGTCTCCGCTAGAGGATAGGCCGAACTGAGCTTTTCTTTCTTCTTTTAGTGTGCAAGCATTGTCGGCAGCAACTTCTCCTTCCCTCTCCCAATAGCGACGCCTTCCCTCTTCTTTCCCTCTATTCTGTCACCGCCACCATAACACTGCTTGGTTGCCCCATCACCGCCACCAGAACGTTGTCGGATTCCTTCCTATTGTGGTCGACCACCGAAGGAGGCTTGGCTATCATTACCCTTATTGTTTGTGTTTTGCCAGAGAGGAGTTTTTGTCGAAGAGAAGCTTGGTCATTGTTGGGGCCGCTACCAGATTAGGGTTTCGCCATCGGATTGTTTGCCGGAGAGGATCTACTGTTGGAGAGGAGTTTTTGAGGGTTTAACATTACCGGAAGCTTCCCAAACTTCCAGAGAATATTCCATCATCCTTGGAAACGATTTTCTATCTTTTACCTTTATCGGCGATCAAAGGTTGACCACCGAAAATTACACTGGGAATACTATTGTCGGTGATAATTAGAAAACCCCAAAAATCGATCGCGACAAATATTGTTGCGTGTTTTTGAAATTAGGTTTTCTCTTGATTCTATCGTTATCGATCGTCGGCTAGTACCAAAGATGGTAATACGACTCGTGACTTAGGAAGTCGTCCAGATGAGAGATTGGCATGGATCACTAGTAGAGGCGAAACTTTGACAAGGGCCGCTCGATTGATGCCAACACCGTTTAACATCATCTACGAGGTACTTGTAGAATTATTTATTATTCTAAAATTTTTAATTTTCAGTCATGTCTTATACACTGTTATATCATGTATTTGCATACATGTGTTGTAATAATTAGTTTTATTTATTTATTTATTTCCACTGCGTACGTTTTCGAAATGTGTAAATACACGCATCGCACCAGGATGATCCCAACATAGTGGTCTTTTCAAAATCAATTGAACCAACATGCTTTACACAGGGTATTAAGGATCTAAATTGGCGTGTTTCTATGGCTACAAAATTTGATGCTCTACTTCACAATAAGACATGGTGCTTATTTTTCGCAATACCTCCATGAACATTGGAGGTTCTAAATGGGTCTTCTACCTCAAGTATTATACTGACGACTCTTTTGAATGGTATAAAACTCATCTTGTGGCAAAAAGATTCGGTTAATAACTAGGTATTGGCTTTAATAACACATTTAGTCTAGTTATTAAGATTACAATCGTTAGACTATTATTATCTATAGTTGTTAGCTCTAATTGGCCGATACGACAATTAGGTATTTCCAATGCCTTTTTTCATGGTCATCTTGTGGAAAGTATGTTTATGGAGCAACTTCATAAGCTCATTCATTCACAACTCCCAACACATGTTTGTCAGCTGAAGAAATTCATATATGATCTTCAACAAGCCTCTCATGTATGGTTTCATCGTCTCTCTACTTAGCTATACACTCAAGGGTTCTCTAGTTTAAAGATTGACTCCTGCAATGTTAGCTCTATGATATTTTTTTCATATTTATGTCAATGATATTCTTTTAGTCTTCAATGATCAAGAAGGCATCACTACTCTAATTTGTCTTCTTAATCAGGAATTCCCTATTCAAGATTTTGGTACAGCTCATTTCTTTCTTGGAATTGACTTTTTCTTAAACTATGAAGGTTGTCTCCCCTCACAAAGAAATTGCATTACTAGGATTTTCCAACATGCTAAAATAAATGGTGTTTGTCCTATTTCTACACGAATTATTATAGGTAATTTTTTTGCACCTGTAGGGATCTATATGCGATAAAATAATTTTTATCCGCATAAATGCAGTGGAAAAAGGATCCCTTCAGAAGATCCATGCGAAAAATCATACTCGTTTATTGATTCTATTCACTACTAGAATCGAGGTTACCTTCGATGCGAGCCCTTCGCAATCCCGACAGCAGCTCTTGCCTTCAAAGGTTGATGGATCTGAGCCCGATTAGTGTGTTCGCGCCTCCATGGTATCCACACGAACACCAATCAGAGAGGAACCAAATTGCGGTGCTAGCCACAAATGAGGTTCAGCCAAGGAGGTAGAAGAGAAAGGGAGGAAGATCACGAAAAGCCTCTAGGTAACAACCATCAAAAAAATAGAAGAAAAGCCTCTCACCCTTTTATATATCACCATGGAATATCAAGGGTTTTGGCTTTTAGTATTCCATGGAATTAATACCCTATTAATCCCATATTAAGTGATCATGCAACCCCCCCCCCCCCTCTTGATGAATTCGAATTGGCTTGTGTGACTTGAGTCCAACTCGAGTCTAATTCAATCTGAATTGACTTGAGTCCAACTCGAGTCTCACTCAATCCGAATTGACTTGAGTCCAACTCGAGTCTAATTCAATGAGTCTACCTTGAGTCCCACTCAATGAGTCTAATCTACATTAGACTCAACCCAATGATTCATCACATGAACCATCTCCAAATCACATGTTCTAAGTGTGTGACCCAATAGGTTCTCATAACGTTGGCAATGTCTTTAAAACCATTTTAGAAACATAAGCAATAAGCAGCATCTAGCAATACATCATTGTTACCCAAGTGATGAGAATGTCGAGATCCGACACAACCTTTCCGTGACTACTATCTTGTATGACTCAATCCTTCTATCCTTAATATCTGGATTTATCAATGAGGCATAGACTGTATCATCCTCTTATCAATTATGTATTTCTTGATCTCCAAGTAGACTACTCAATCAAATAAGTTCAATATCTCATATTGACTTATTCGAGCATGATCATGCATTTTTACAGTCATACTCTATCAAGGGGCCCATAGATATCACTTCCGTCATATGGAAGGGATAGATTCAATCTACATCACTCACATCCCTCCGCATAACTTATTACATACCCAATGATTGCCTTTATAGTCACCCTGTTACGGGTGACGTTTAACGAAGCTAAAGTATACAACTCATTATGTAGGGAACCGTAGTGACTTCAGGTCTAAGGACTATTCATACCAATAGTCACATGAGAATGTTTATGACACTCATATAATTGTCCATGAAACATTCTAATGGCGGGTCAATTCAGTACATAGTCTTTAATATGTACCCATGTGTCAACGTGATATCACATATCCATGACTTGTGAGATTAAGTCATCAATTGACCTACATGCTAGTCTCAACGCATCAATATTGTCCTTGCATATTAATGCTCTACTAGGAATAGTTAAGAGTAGTGTTCTATATATGTTTACAAACTCTCACTATCAATTCAATCAATTGATATGCTATAGACAAGAACCTACTACTCAAGGACACTATCATATTTATTCATATAGCACGGATAAGAAATAAATATAATAAGCAAACCTTGCCTTTATTAATGAATATGATACATGTGTTCCCTAAACAATCATCTCATGATTGGCACTAAGGGCTGACATTAACAGCACCTTCATCATTTCCTTCTATAGCTAATCCTTAATTATATCGGAGCATTATTGGAACCTTAGCTTTTGCTATCAATCAAGTTTGTCAATTTATGCATGCTCATAATGAATAACATTAGGAATGTGTTAAGATGATCATTCTCTATCTCAAAGGCACTATTCTTCGTGGTCTCTTTTTATATCGTCGTTCCTGATGAGAGTTAAATAGATATAGTGATTCAGATTGGACTGGTTCTTTTAAAGATAGACATTCTACAATCTGATATCGAATATTTCTTTGACGAAATCTTATCCCATGGCATTTAAAATGCAACCTACCGTCTCTTGATTAAACACGAAAGTTGAATACAAAATTATTACCAATGCAAAGTCTGCAATCATTTGGCTCTAATCCCTTCTTTTAGAATTGCATGTTTATACTAGTGCTACAACTAAAATATGGTGTGATAATATTGGAGCAATATATTTTTCTATAAATTTAATTTTTCATGCTCGTACAAAATATGTGGATATAGATTTTTTACTTTATAAGGGAACGTTTAGCTACTAAATAACTACCAGTCTCCTACATCTCTATAAAGGATACGTCTTCACCAAACTATTATCTAGATAGCGATTTAATATATTGACAATCAAACTCAACATTCTACATATCCCATTGAGTACCCTTAAATATCTTAGAAATTGAAGATAAAGTCTTAAACATGAAAATGGTACCTAATTTTTGAAGAAGAGAATTTCAGTTGTTGTTTCCATCTAACAACGGTGTTTTTTTGAGCCTTTGATGGAGAAGAGATAAAGAGAAGTAGAAGGAACGAAGGCTCTATGCGAGACAAGTTTGAGAGGAATCACTTGTAGGGTTTATTTGGTTTGGTCAAGTATGACGCAATACATGAGCAAAATGTAGGATCTTGTACGCGCTAGAGGGGGGTGAATAGCTCGTTGGAAGTTCGTGTAAAATCGTTCGTTCTATCAAAACTCACAGCGGAATGTTACACAACAATAAAGAGGACACGCGAATTTTACTTAGTTCTTAACCCCCCATAATTAGTACGTCCAAGGTCTAATTCGGGAGGCGCCCATCCACTAGTGGTCTCCTTTTCGAACGTCGTTCGGAGGCGGAGAAACCTGTCTTACAGTCTGATAAAATAATAATATAAAATAACAAACAAAAAGTAAGACAATAAAAAGAATCAAACTCTTGGTCGTCGATCTGGAAGTCCTGAGCGTCGCGCACTCCTCTTGGATCTTCCCCGATTGTAAGAACTTGGCCCCGTTCGCGTTCAGAAATAGCACTTGGTGGAGTGGGGAACTTTTTGGAATGATGGGAATGATTGTGCACGTTCACCTTCTTTTATACTGGTCCTGAGTCGACTCAACTCCCCATCTGAGTCGACTCCAGCCGACATAGCAGATAGAACTTCTTTCCGCTCGTTTATCCACTTTTCAGTCGACTGGCCCTTCAGTCGATTGGGTTCCAGTTCCAGTCCCAGTTGACTGGATCCTCTGGACTGGTTGGTTTGACTTTACTTTGTTTGCTTCACATATGTTTTCTCCATCTTGCTTCCATCTCCTGGTTCCTGCAAGACAAACATGTAGGATCGAAAACACGCTAGAGGGGGGGGGTGAATAGCGTGTTTGCACGCTTTTCGATTTTTCGTAGAAACTCGAGTGCGAAAGTGGAAGCGAATAAAAACAACGAATACAGAAAAGTAGTGCAGTAAAGTAAAGGACACTTTTTATTTTTACTTGGTTCACAGCGCAACGCTGCTACTCCAAGGCCCACGGTCCTTGACCGTTTACGTTGGGCAATCCACTAATCCACTTGCCCCTTTCTGGCAGCAAGTGTATCGAAAATTCGATTACAAAGCTGATTACAATATCACTATAAATTGACGTACAAATAAAGCGTTTGTTACCAAACTTTTGCTCTCCTGAAGTTGAATTCGGCGTCTCGGTGTCAAGAACAGTTGCTTGAGGCAGGCACAGCACCGACGTCGAAGTTGGAAGGCTTGGGAGTCGCGGGAACGGAGTTCGGAAGCGTTGGGATTGAATGCTTCGGCTGCTGCTCGCGGAGGGCTTATATAGCCGACCTGGGTCGACTCAGATAGCGATCTGGGTCGACTCCAGCCGACGTGGCAGATAAAACTTAATCCTTTCGTCGCTTATCCCTCTTGAGTCGACTCTGATCCCGTTCTGGGTCGACTCCAGTCGCGGTGGCGGCAGCGGCGATAACTTTTTGACCTGAGTCGACTCAGAAGCTCTCCTGGGTCGACTCCAGGTTGATCTGGCGGAAAACTCGACGCGCTGACTTTCGGATTCGTGCTGATTCGGCTGGAGTCGACTCCAGAGCCCATCTGGGTCGACTCAAGACCCGAAAAACCAAGTTTTTCGTCCGGAGTTAGCTTTCGTCGGGCTTTTCCTTCCTGCACAACAAGTTAGCTCAAATATAACATGTAAAGGAGCAAGTCGGTTCACCGAACCAACTTGGAGTCTTAACTTCGGATCTCCGGTGAGATCCTGGGTTAGATCGGCGCCTACTGTTCCTCGTAGGAACGCGTCCTCACCCACTCCCCTCGGGAGAATTTACCTGATGCCAACCAAGTCCTCCTGACCCGTTGGACTTTTGCTCGGCTCTGTCGTTGCCCCCCAGGACTTGAACGCAACTGATCCTCCTGATCAGTCCATTCTTCTACTGCAACTTGGTCCTCCTGACCAGGTCCAGTCCTTCTGCAACTTGGTCCTCCTGACCAAGTCCAGACTTGTGCCTGGTGCACTTTGACTCTGCCAAGTCTTCATGCCTAGCCGCACTAGGACTTAACCTGTTTTCTGCACACTCAATTCAGCCTGATTAGCCAAACCACATACTTAACTTGATCATAGTTCCATAATCAAAACTCAGGTTTGATCTGCTAGTGCTTCCTGCACTAACAAAACATGCAAGTATATAAACAATCCTAAGTCTTACCTTGTGGGTCTAACTTTGAATTTCTATCGAAATCCTAGGTTAGTCTAACCCACTCCACTCTGGAGAATTTATGCCAACCAAGTCCTCTAGACTTGTTAGACTTTTGCTCGGCTCTGTCCTCAACCCCTAAGATTTGTGCTGCGGTTCGGTTCTCTCTAACCAACCCAGACTTCTGCTGCGACTCGATCACCTAGACCAGCCCAGACTTCTACTGCGATTCGGTCACCCAGACCAGCCTAGACTTCTGTTGCGACTCGGTCACCTAGACTAGCCCAGACTTCACCTAGTGCTTTGACTCTGCCAAGACTTCCGCCTGATCCTCCAAACTAGGACTTTCCTTTGCCTAGCCTACAACTAGGACTTTTCCTTGCCCAGCTTCACTCACCAGGACTTCCCTTGCCCGATCGTCCAGATCAGGACTTCCACTGCCTAGTCTAACCGACTAGGACTTCTCGCTAGTCGTCTGACTAGACTTCACTCACTTCCACACATCCAAACATCAGATCCTATTTGGGTCAACCCCTTGTCCTAATCTATTGCAACCATTTGACCAAAATATGATTCCTTTATTTCATAAAATGTTTATATACAAAAGAGCTAGTCTTTTCAATATACTCCAACAAAAGGATTTTATTAAGCCTATGTGCTTATAGTTTCATGTTTCCCTTGTACTGCAGAAAAGGGTAAAGAATGGCTAAACTAAAGGGAGCAGCAGGAGGGGCAAAGATGTGTGTGACAGTGGCATGGTGGAAGAGATCTGTTTTATGTTTCAGGACTTATGCATTTTTCAAAGTTTTGCATGTTATTTGTTAAAAGTCAATTACTACTTGATGCTTTTTGGTTAATTTCTATGATTAGTTGTGTCCAAGTATTGTTATGATTAGTTGTGTCAAAGTATTGTTATGATTAGTTGGGTTGAAGTCATATATGTTGTTTAGTTGCTTCTGCATATCATTTTTCATGCTTAGAGTATGTTGAAAATGGGGTCTGAGGTGTACCAGTCGACTGGGGGTAGTACCAGTCGACTGAACCTTGTAAATTGAGCGAACAGAAAGATCAGTCGAGTGATCAGTCGACTGCCAATCGACTGGTCCAGTCGACTGCCAATCGACTGGTCCAGTCGACTGGTAAGATTAAACAAAGATATCTGTGGACTGATGGTAAGTAATAAAAGTCTCTAGTAAGAGGTCTCTAGTTCGAACCCTGACTCCTACATATTTATTTAGATTTATTTTTTTAAAAGAAAAGAAAATACACATGGATACTAAGCATACTCGTAGATGTTTACTACATGTTTAAGATGTTAAGATATTTACATAGTTAAATATAAATGCATGATTCCTAATTTTAAGTTTAAATTCTTATGCATGCATGTATGTTCGCGTAGCGCCGCCCTTCCTCCCCTCTATAAGTATGAGAAGGACAGGCGTTACATCCCTGGCCTACCGGAGATCCGCCGTCAGGCTCTGCTCGAACTCCCGGGCGCGGTTCAGAGCAGCAGTCAGGTCCCCCTCTAACGTGGCTACTCGAGCCATAGCATCAGCGTACTCTTGCTCCTTCGCGGCGAGCTGAGTGTTGGCCTCGTCTCGTTCCGCTTCCAACCGTTGGGCACGGCCATGATGGCGCGCCGCGCTAAGAGCCCAAGTCCTAGCCTCCCTCTTCGCGGAGTCCTTCTCCTCTATTAGTTGTTGGATGTATCTCTCTACGGCAGCGTTATGCATGATGTCTCTGTTGATGGAGTTGAAGAATAGGAAGAGATGGAACAACCCGCCGGAAAAATGGAGATAAGATTGAACAACGTAAGTCCTACGTATTTATCGTAAGGGCAAGTGCAACGATGGCGCCCCCTCATTCGCCGTTGTGGCGACGGTTCGTGTTCTGAAGCCGGAGTAGTAATTAACGTTTAATGAGCACGGGGGAAGCGAAGAGACGGATAATTGACTTTAGCATGACAACTCGGATTAGTTCATTCATCGTTCAAGGAAATACAAAAGACGGGATTTAACGCGACAGCTCATTCGCTCCCTGAACCGGCACCACCTGAAGGGGAAGGAGAAGTGCCGCGGTGAGCCATGCGGGTTAAACTCCAGTCTAACTCCCTCAGTTTATCCAGATTTTCCCGGAGTATTCTCTTGGATAGCTGGACTCCGATTATCTCCTTAGACAATTCTTGCTGAAGTGGTTGGACCTGGCCACGGGCTTCCTTCACTTCCTGATCCAGTTCCCACACTTTGTGGTTGGCATCACAAAGCTCTCGATGCGGTATGAACAGCCACTTACTGTCTGCCTTACGTCCCTGCTCCAAGGCCCGGGATTCTTCTTGGAGTTCTGCAGCCCTGCATTCCCAAAACTTCGCTTGTTGCTCGGCTTCCGCTTGGGTCCTCAGGGCCTCCTCCAAACGCATGACCAAGATATCCCGGTCCATCACTTTTAAGGAAAGAAGGTTTCAGTAACGCTCGAAAAGATGGAAATGCAGGAAATGAGGAGAAGAGAACGGCATTTGGAGAGATATATATGGTTGCTTGATGCCTCATCCCAACCGTTAGATCTAGCTCTAATAGGTCTGGGGATTCGGATTGTAGAATCCGAAGAGGTCGGACGTTAAGAAGGAAACCAATCATGAGAGAAAACACAAAGAAACAGTATAACCCAAGCCTAACACATAATTCAGAGCCATGTCAACAATTAAGTCAAGACTGTTAAAAGAAAAAGGAACAACAGAAAGCCAAATAGCGTTTTGCTAGATTTTCAACTTTGGTCGGCCGTCGGAGCCTCGCTAGTACCCGGAGAAGCTTGTGTGACAGGGACCAATCCAGCACCCTGTACTGTATCAGCTGCTATGGCCCCGCTTGTGCTCGAGGAGGATTGTGCGATTATCGCAGACCCAGTACCCCGCGCCGCACTTGCTGCTCTTTTCCTCTTCAGCTCTGCCCAATCCTAGACAGGTTTAAAGATACTCAGCTTTTGGTCACGAGGAACAAGGCCGATCCGATGGAGCTGACGAAGAGCCGCCACCATTCTGTGCTGGAAGGCTTGGAAACCTTCTTGATCCATTTTCTTAGCAAAGTCGGGCGAGGATAGATAATCCCTCTTTGCCTGCTCCAAGCGTTCAATCTCCCCGGCCTGATATGCAGCCATCTCTGCCTTTAAGTTCGCTAGGCCCTGTTGGGCTTGGTCACGGATATTCTAAACCTCGGCTAAGTTGGCAAGGAGAGTAGCTTCCCGTCCCCGAGCAGTGTCCAGTTGGTGGCAGAGCTGTTCTTGCTCTTTCTCCTTCTCGGCCAGCAATTTCTCGGCGCAAGCACAAGACTCGGCCATCCTTTGCTCCCTCTGGTCGGCTGACTCAACCAATCCCTTTTGGTAAGCCAGCTCCTTCTCGAGGTAGGTGGCCCGGGCAAGATACTCTGAGGACTACCTATGGCACCGATCCGCCTCAGCCATAGCCTCCACCCGAGCCACATTGGCTGACAGTCGCCTTTCCTCGACCTGCTTGGCTTCTCTACGGGCCTCGGTCGCTGCCTCTTCCAGCAGGTCATATAAGGCATGGAGGTCCCGAGAAAACTGAAAACATGAATATGTAGTGAGAGACCCATCATGAGGCAACCTAGCAAGTTTGGAGATTACCTTATTATTGGAATCCAGCATGCGTTTACTTAACTCCAGGGGCGTGAGCCTGGGGAGAACTTGCGGGTCGCCTACTTCTGGTGCATCAATCATTGGTGCCTGCCCCGCGTTGGTACCTTCGGATGGATCCGAGGGATAACTCCTAACCTCAGCCCTGTCTTCTCCTGATGTCACTCCCTTCGACAGGACATCACCTAGGTCAGGCGAACCCTTCTCCCGAAGAACTAGTCGCCGCCGAGAGGTTCGACGTTTCTTCATGGGAGGACTATCTCCCGGGGAGATGGTTATGACATGGCTGTGCTGCGGCGAGGGAGAATCCCTAGGATGCCAGCTACCACCCGAAGACTGTGCCAGCTCTTGCCCGGTCATCGCGTCTACGGATAGCCCGGCGGTAGGCCCAGCTTCTAACTCAACGCCGGGTAAGTCCGATTTGGCCAGCTCAACGATAGAGCTGGATTGGGGGTGTATCTCGGACGGCGGCGGAAGCTCCACATCCTCGTCCCACATCGCTCCTATGGCGGCCATATCTGTCTCATCTTGTCCCTCGAGCGTCGCCCCAGTCCAAAACTGGGGTAAAGGAATCATCCATTGAAGCCTTTTTGAATATTTTTTCTGCAAGATCATCAAGGAAGTTAGTCAGTATAAGCGTAAATATCAAGACAGAGGGAAGCTTACGTAATGGATCTCCCCGGACGCCTAAACTTGGCTCAGGCCTGCCTGAAATAGCAATCGCTCGTTCTGCAGGAGGCGACCCGCTTGAAATTTCAAGGCCTGTAAGGTGGCTACGGCCTGCTTGAAGACGCGTGATCGACGATACTCAACTAATGGAGGTACAGAAGGCGGACCGGTGCTCCACACCCATGGCCATGGGCTGGGAGATGGGGGTCGTACGTAGAAAAAACACTCTTTCTATCCTTTATGAGAAGATGGTAGTTCGGCAAGAAAAGTATGCTTTACACACTATGATCGTACCGCAAAGCTGGCCATAAGCGTTAGGAGCTAGTTGCGTCGGGATAATATCCAGAAGCCTCGCCACGCTTAGGAAGAAAGGAGGTAGAGGAAACCTAAGGTCGTTGTGTATCTGACATAAGAAACAAGTTAGGAAACCAGACGGGGATCGGTGTATCCTATCCTCCGCCGATGGAAGGCAAACCTCATGATTTACGGGTATCTTCCCCTCCTTCTGCAGCCGGGATAAGATGTCTAGGGTGCAGGTTGACCGCATCGCCTCATACCACTTCGCGGAGTCTGTCATGATGCGAGGAGGCAAAAAAGGCGAGAAGAGCAGAGGAAGGAAGAGTTGGCTTGAAGGAGAAGAACTTACGATGAACACAGACGCGAGAAGGAGAAGTTCATAGAAACGAAGAAACCCCACCGATGAATGACCTAGGAGAGAAGTCAGATGACAAGGGCTGAGGAGTTTATCCATTTAAAACGAAGCGTCCGATCGAAGCGGTTAAGTCTCGACGGTCTGGAATCCGTCGTACTGCTTTCCTCGCTCCCACGACCCCTGCTAGGGACCTATCATTATATGACACGTGGCTCCCACCGAAAACAAGTAGGCTGGGCACGCCGCCTCTCACGTCACCCGTTAGTGAGCAAAAGGCATGTTTACCTTTTTCGAAGTTGATATCTTATCTGGACATTTAATGACGTTACCATCATTGTTCCTCATCCCCGTTAGGCCATACACCTGTAAAAGGGCCCCCAATTTGAGTAACGCGTTAAAGCCCAAGCTGGAAGCCCGGGACAACAATATCATTAGGCGAATTAAGCCCCATGACTCAGGGTTATAACCCTCAACTTGGTCACGAAATTCTTGACAGTAAGGGCAGAAGCAAATTGAAGAACCCAACATTCTCACAGAAAATGCATGTAGTCGACACGATTTCCCGGCTAAAGACATAAAGATGAATCCAGTGGGAAAGAAGTCAAAATTGGTTTATACACCAAACAGATTACAAGAACAGAAGAGAAGGTCTCGGCTGAACCCCAAGCATCCGTTATTTCCCCGCATCCCTTCTCGCAGTACTTGGTTGCTCTTGACCAGCGAGTTACGACGATTCCCCAGGAGCAGCAGGCACAAGTGCTTGCTAAATTGCATTGTTGCAGCTTCTTATTACTCAGCCAGGTTTGGATTCCTCTTTCTCTTTATTTCGATCTGCATGACTTCTTTATCTCCTTCAATTCCCTGGTTCAAAACCCGCCGTAGTATTTATGATCAGGACGCCATTGGCCTGTTCAGGAGTCAGTTTGAAATTCCTTGCGATCATGCCCTTTATGTGCCCTATCTGATCAGAGGCCTTACCGACCTCCTACATGCCACATAACTAATTTTTATGACCAGATGACTAGTGGTCTTAGATTTCCCGTCCCTACCTTCTTCTCGGAATTGGCCCGCTACTATCGTCTCAACCTTTCCCAACTCGCACGAAATTCTTACCGTCTTATTTGCGGTACCATCATTATATGCCGGATGTATCAAATTTCGTTGACTCTTGCCTTGTTTAACACCTTGTATGCCCTGCGTCGGTTTGAGTGCGGGGTTTTTTTACTTCTCAGCCAAGCAAGGACTTAATTTTTTGACTAAGTATCCGACTTCTTATTTGGAAAAATTGCTTCATCTTTATCAGGCCTCCTCGATCCTATGCCTGTTGATAAGTGGTATTTTTTATAGGTAAATTAGGGTTAGATTGGACCGATTTGGACTGCATTTCATATCATAAATAGAGATTTTGGACTATTTCTTTATTTTGGCAGAATTTATGGTCTCTATTGCAATTTACATTAAATTATGGGATTTTATGGATATTAATTTGTTGTATTTTATTTTGTAGGAAATTAAATTTGAGAAAAATCAATTCTGGTTCGAGTTTGGGTCCATTTGGATTCAAATTAGTTCAGTCAGTTGCGAAATTGACTTAGTTTAAGTTGTTGGATTTAACTCGAGTGCAACCTAAAGTTCAATTCGGCTCAATCAATTAAATCAACTCAAATCAGGTCAAACCTGAGCTCAAGTCAAGTCAAAGCCCAAGTCTAACCAAATCTACTCAATCCAAATTAAATTATCCTTGACATTAATTGAGCCTGACTCATTTCAAATCCAGCTCAGCCCAAATTGCCAGCCCGGTTCAGAAATAGGCTTTGGTTCAATTCAATTGCAAAAGCCGGTTCAATTGCATTCAATTAAGCCCGGTCCAAAATCAAATGCAGCCGGTTCACCGAAGGTTAAAAGTGAAGTTAGGGTTCGATTGCAAGGGGAGCTCGTGATTTTTAGGTTTCTCCTTCTCTTCTTTCTCATCGCGACGCCGTCACCGAGCTCCCGCTGTCGCGACGCCACCCCTTTCACCTCGATTAGCTCCGACGACACCGGCAAATAGGACAGGCAATGAGCACCATCCACCCACCGTCGTTGACGTGCTGAAGGGGGTTTCGTCTGTGATTTCAGCGGAGCATTCACTTAGGGATCCTGTTTGTGACTTCAGCAGGGCACCGCCGGCCGTCGTTCGTCTCCACCGTCATCGGAGGGGCAAGGTAAGGGGTTTTCCGTTCTTTGTTCTAACTTTCTGTTTGTGATTTCAGCAGGGACGAAGACGGAGGCTGAGGATCTTCGCCTGTGCTTCCTCCATTCGCGTCTCACTGTGAGTGACTTCTCCAGCGAGATCCACCTTCACTGACGCAACTTCTTCTCCTGTTGCTAGCTGCGTTTTGATCTGATTGGGATCCACCAGCCGCATTCGCTCTTCTGTTCGCCCTTCCTTCGGTTGGTACCGATGCCTATTGAAGGAAGTCACTAACCCTAACCCTAGTTCTAATTTGGTTTTGTTAATTTCTTTTGTTGTTTGTTAGCATCAAAAACCCCCCTCTGTATCTTTGGTTCCTCTGTTCGGTTGCCTGATTGGGAGAAACCCTAAACCGAGCTGAAATTCATTCATTCCTATTTGTTTTAGCTACTTTCAACCTTTGAAAAATCTCCCTTAATTGTTGTGTGACTTCCCTGTTTGATCTTGCCGTGTGGAAGATTTTTTTAGAATTGGATGTTGATGATTTGTCCCTTGTGCAAAGTATTTGTACATAACACATATTTGGTTAACAGTATGAGGTATTGATCTTGTTTGAATGGATTTAATTAGGTTGTAGAGTGTTGGCCGGGAACAAAAATTGATTAGGGAAGTTAGGTTTTGTTAGCAATGAAGTTGTGTTGCCACTTATGATTGTATAGTTGTATGTTGGCCTTGTGCATATGGATTATGTGAGGTATGAAATTGTGATGAGGATTTGATTGCTATGAATAAAGAATTTCAGATTGTAAATTGCATGTTATTATGATTTAGCCTCTGTATGCAATTGTGTGGGTAATTCAGGTTGTGTGATGACCTTGTAATATTGGAACTCATGTTGTTTATTGATCTTGTGTCATTGAAAATTGATTAGCATGTGGTGGTGAATGTTTGTAAACATGTTCAAGTTGCTTTGAATGAACCGGTTGTATAATATGATATCGTGTTGTATTGTAGATTGGAATAATGCTTGTGAATTAAGAAAGGTGAAGTGTAATTTGTTGTATGTTATTGTAACTTATTTGCTGTATGTGGTTGTATATGGGATTCATGTTGTATATTAACTTGTGATAATAAATAAAATTGTAGAAGAGATTGTTATTGTAGATGAAACATGTTTAGGTTAATGTTGTATGATGATGGTTGTTGTTTACTATGTTCTCACTTGTATTAATAAATTGATGATGTATAATGTTTTATTTGTGATGTTTAAATAATTATATTTAGTTGTACATGATTAGTGGATTAATTTGTAAATTATGGAACTTATTGTATTTTAATGTAAATGGCTTTTACACTGATGTGCGTAGGGTATATAACCATTTCTTATACTTTGTTCGCACATCTTTCTGTTTTTCATGCTGTATCTTACGTATATTACACCCTTTACCTGTGCATTTGACACTGTATTATTTATTTCCTAGTTTGAAGGACTGCTCGTATATTTGTGTGTTTCAGGATGGAAAACAGAGCAAAATAGGCGAAATGGAGCACCTATTGAAGACATGGCAAGACAGGGCCGTGCCTCATAGGCACGACCGTGTCTATCACCTCCAGGGACCGTGCCTACATAGCACGGGCGTGCCTTCAACCAGAGATCCAACTAGCCCAGGCCGTGCCCCAAAGGCATGCCCGTGCCTTGATAAGTGGCTATTTGATCGAATAAATTAGGATTATATTGGACCGGATTGGATCGCATTTCATATCATAAATAGGAATTTTGGGCTATTTCTTTATTTTGGATGAATTTATGGTCTTTATTGTAATTTACACTATTTTATGGAAATTTACAGAGATTAATTGGCACATTTGATTTTTGCAGGAAATTAGATGGAATTAATTAATAATTAATTTTGGAGGTTCAAATTGAATAAAATCAAGTCTTGTTCAAGTTGGATTGAAATCAGAATCTAATTGACTCAACCAGCCAACTCAAACCCAACTAAACACAAATCAAAATCAGCCCAATTTTAACACAAATGGAAGCCAGCCCAAGCCCAATTCAAAGCCCAAAAGATCCTAAATCAAATTCGGCCCGACCCATAATGCAAAACCGGTTTAAATCAATTTCGACCAGGTCAACTTCACTCAGCCCGGTTCAATCCCGGTTCAAGCCGGTTCAGCGCTGTGTTAAAAGAAAGCGCCGGTTCACTGGTAAATGGAGCTCGCGATTTTTAGGTCTCCTTCTCTTCTTTCTCGTCGTGACGCCGTCACCGAGCTCCGATCGTCGCGACGCCACCCCTTTCAACCCAATCTGCTCCGACGACGCCGGCAAATAGGACAGGCAACGAGCGCCATCCACCCACCCTCGTTGACGTGCCGAAGGGGGTTCCGTCTGTGATTTCAGTGGAGCATTCACCTAGGACCCTGTCTGCGACTTCAGCAGGGCACCACCGGCCGTCGTTCGTCTCCACCGTCACCGGAGGGGCAAGGTAAGGGGTTTTCCGTTCTTTGTCTGACTTTCTGTCTGTGATTTCAGCAGGGACGAAGAAGGAGGCTGAGGATCTTCGCCTGTGCTTCCTCCGTTCGCGTCTCGCTGTGAGTGACTTCTCCGGCGAGATCCACCTTCACCGGCGCAACTTCTTCTCTTGTTGCTAGCTGCGTTTTGATCTGATCAGGATTCACCAGCTGCATTCGCTCTTCTGTTCGCCCTTCCTTCGGTTGGTACCGATGCCTATTGAAGGAAGTCACTAACCCTAACCCTAGTCCTGATTTGGTTTTGTTAATTCCTTTTGCTGTTTGTTAGCATCAAAAACCCCCCTCTGTTTCTTTGGTTCCTCTGTTCGGTTGCCTGCTTGGGAGAAACCCTAAACCTAGCTGAAAATCATTCATTCCTATTTGTTTTTAGCTGCTTTCAACCTTTGAAAATCTCCCTTAATTGTTGTGTGACTTCCCTGTTTGATCTTGCCGGGTGGAAGATTTTTTTGGAATTGGATGTTGATGAATTGCCCCTTTATGCAAAGTATTTGTACAGAACACATATTTGGCTAACAGTATGAGGTATTGATCTTGTTTGAATGGATTTAATCAGGTTGTAGAGTGTTGGCCGTGAACAAAAATTGATTAGGGAAGTTAGGTTTTGTTAGCAATGAAGTTGTGTTGCCACTTATGATTGTAGAGTTGTATGTTGGCCTTGTGTGTATGGATTATGTGAGGTATGAAATTGTGATGAGGATTTGATTGCTGTGAATAAAGAATTTCAGATTGTAAATTGCATGTTATTATGATTTCGCTTCTGTATGCAATTTTGTGGGTAATTCAGGTTGTGTGATGACCTTGTAATATTGGAACTCATGTTGTTTATTGATCTTGTGTCATTGAAAATTGATTAGCATGTGGTGGTGAATGTTTGTGAACATGTTCAAGTTGCTTTGAATGAACCGGTTGTATAATATGATATCGTGTTGTATCGTAGATTGGAATAATGCTTGTGAATTAAGAAAGGTGAAGTGTAATTTGTTGTATGTTATTGTAACTTATTTGTTGTATGTGATTGTATATGGGATTCATGTTGTATATTAACTTGTGATAATAAATAAAATTGTAGAAGAGATTGTTGTTGTAGATGAAACATGTTTAGGTTAATGTTGTATGATGATGGTTGTTGTTTACTATGTTCTCACTTGTATTAATAAATTGATGATATATAATGTTGTATTTGTGATGTTTAAATAATTATATTTAGTTGTACATGATTAGTGGATTAATTTGTAAATTATAGAACTTGTTGTATTTTAATGTAAATAAATCATAGGTTTTACCCACTTGTAGGATTTTAGTATTAATAAGTGGATCTTGTAGATAGTTCGAAATGAATAAAGACGATAAATAAATAAGAACTTCTGCACCTAATGTTTAGAATAAATTTCATTGTTGAGTCCAAAAGAGACGACTCGGACCTCCCTGTACTATTTAAGACGATAATAAGAGGTTTGGAAAATAAATAAAATAATTAATTTTGATGGGTATAAGTGACAAATAAATAAAGGGAAAATGTATATAAATAATAATTCTCATACAATCACACCGCATCATGCCTTCCTCCTGCAGCAGCCAGACATAGCCGTGTCCCTCAAACACGGCCGTGTCTCATCAACAGAACCATGCCAAGATATGGTCGTGTCCCTCAGACACGACCGTGTCTCCCACCAGAGGAGCACCTGTCCTTGGTCGTGCCTCACAGGCACGGGCGTGTCTCCCAGCAGAGAGCAGACTGCCTTTGGCCGTGCCTCCCAACAGAGCCTCAACTCTTCGTGGCTGTGCCTCAGAGGCACGACCGTGTCTCCACTGCAGCAGGGCGGCCACACCAGGCCGTGTCTCCTAGACACGGCCGTGTGACGGGAGAGTGCTTGGCTGAATTTCAGGGTATTTCGTGGGGGCCTATAAATAGACCCCTTGAAGAGCCCTAAAGAAAAGGGGGAGACCTTGGAGAGCCACCGGAGCGTGCTAGAGCCACCGACGCCTCATTCCGGAGCTAGATTCGACGATCCATTCATCCGTCCGGATACTCCATCACATCTACGCCTCACCTTCGTAGAGATTGCAGTCCGGAGAAGAAGAAGCTCATCGATAAGTCCTATTTCTTATTTTCCTCTTAGATTTTTGGAATAGGATGTATTATTTACTTTCTTCTCTGTATTGTAATCTCTCCGATATGGAGTAGTCCTCCAGATTCTAGGATGTAGGAAGAATCGGGGTTATTGGATGATTGTAACTTTGGATTTGTTAATCTACCATGTTCTATGATATGATTGTGCAATTGCTTTGTGGATTTGTGCTTTATGCTTGTTTGATGATATGCTTGTGAATGGTATGAATCTATAAGGGTAGAGATTATTTGGAAGTTTGAGTAATTCTTAGGATCGTATACCCAGGACGCCTCGTGACAGGAGGAGAGTCTTAACCGGACCTTCCGAGGGATTGCTTAAGCTGTGAACAATCTTTATGAGGGATAACTAACGGTTGCTTAGTGTTGGGGAGAGGTCTCTAAAAGGATACCCTGTGACAGAGGGTAGGATTCTAGTAGTATTCTGGGGCGCCTGAGTGACACAGGAAAGCCTTGAACCAGGCTATCTAGAATCATCTCAAACCAACATAAGTAACATTAGAACACCATTGATTTATTCCGAGGAAGCCTGACGAGGTCTAATTGGATAATTTGGTTAGAATCCCTACAATTGTGTAATCATTGAGGAATGATAGAGGATCCAAGTCAATCAATCAATATCCCGAGGAATCCGAAGTCCTAGAGTCGCCTTCCACATTTTGTCACAGTCGAATTATATCTTCGAACTAAGGTTTAGGAGCTCTAGAACACTCTTTCTCCCCCACACCAAACCATTTCCTATGAACTCTCCACTCTTATTGTGCTAGGATAGTAATTAATTCCACGGTCCCTGTGGATTCGATCTTTTTATTACTTGGCGACATTCCGTATACTTGCGGAACACGCATCA
>NC_133869.1:3189555-3208376 GCF_044706935.1 Curcuma longa
TTATCTTCATTAGCTGATCATTTAAAGCCAACAGATTATATGCATTAGCTAGAGCATTTAAAGCCAGCAGGTTATATGCATCATACAACTTTGCCAAGTACCTTTTATGAATCATTTATTTTATAGGCTATCCTTTGCAGATCTGTATATGATAATTTAGCTATTTTAAGAGCTCAAAATCAACTTGTATTATGGGTATACAATCAGAATTCTTTGAGAGAAGGTTGCGAAGTTTTTCATGGCAAATTGAACAGAACAACCTTTGGGAGGCTAGGTAGCATAAACTGTAACGACACAACCCAAAAATTCATGAAGCTAGAATAAAAATCAGAAGACTGTTGGAGTGTGGCTAGTTCATGTTCGAGTTGGAGCTAAGTAGTGTTGTGTTGACTGTAGAGTTTCTTTAAGTAATTCCACATCCATTCTGCAGTCTTGAACAGTTAAGAGTTCAATCTGCTGTTGGATTCCACAGATCCTAGAATCCATGTCATGATTTGAGCATCCTTGACCTCCCACTCACATAAATTTTTGCCTCTCAACAAATATCTAAATGCGAATGCCCATGGAGCAGCTTTGTCATTAAAATAAATCAAGAATGCATCATACTTATCTGAAGGCATGATACTGGGAGAACTGATCAAGAATAAGCAAGAACAAGGGACTGAACTAAGGCTGAATTGGACTTAAGAACAAGAGAATCTGATACCATGAAAAACTTGGAGTGTTGAGCAGAAAAAGAATGAAAAAACTTAAAAAGCTTTGCGCAGAAAATGTATTCCTTCTCTTCGAGGAGAACTCTCATTATAAAGCCAATAATACAAACTGATTTTTAGCCCTTAAAATAGCTAACTATCATATATAAATCCACAAAAGATAGCCTGCAGCAAGTATATCCTAATTAAGAAAAAGAATAAAAGATAGTTGGCAAATTGTACAATGCATACAATCTCCTGATTAGCTAATGCATATAATGTGTTGGCTTTAAATAAGCAACTAATGCATATAATTTGTTAGCTTTAAATGATCAGCCAATGCCTGCGTATAATTTGTTGGCTTTAAATGGTAATCCGCTAATTTTACTTTAACTGTCCAATTAATGCATATGATGTGTTGACTTTAAATGACCAACTAATTCCTTTGACACTAAATCAATTTCAACTTAATTATTTACAAAAAAAAAGTTAGGCTTTGGTAAAGCAAAATAAACAGAACATAGGTGTTGAATCTTTATTTTCAACAAGCAATTTTCACATATGATTTAAGGTAATAAATTCTATTTGACAAAAAAAAATCTGATAACTGGTTAAACTTTAGTACTAGAATATGCAAGCTTTGAAAGGATAAAATTCCAAATACTTTTTGTGATTGTCTATGAGATTATGTAAAATAAAGAGCTTCAGAATTCCCCAGATCATCCATTTGAGCCTATATACTCTACAAACTTACATGCATCGTATGCGTCTTGCCACTGCTAGTGACACCATAGGCAAAAACTGTCCCTGCAAATAAAGCAGAAATAAAGTAAATACATATGGTCTACTATTTGGCTGTATCTAAAGGGAGGGTGTCTGGCTGACAAGCAGGCAGCTGACTACTCCCTAAACCAGACTTTGTTTTGCAAACAAAGTCAAATTATTTGAGAAGAAAATTGAAGTTGATTAAACTAGGATAGAGTATACACCTTTAAGAATTATTTAAAATGATAATGTGACACTGAATTAGAAGGCTTCATGTATGTGTTAGGTACAGTAAAATAACAGAAATGGAAAAAACACTGAGATCTCAAACAGTGAAAGAAAAAATTTATATAGTATCATGACTAAATCTGAAGTAATTGAGTAATTGAGGAGAGTAGAACATTGAAATAATTCAAAAAAAAACCACCAAGAAAAGCAGCAATCAGTGAGTTTGACATTTCTGCACCTTGAAACCTTCAACAACCAACTTCCTTACCACACTGCAGCTAAATAAAAGCCAGTTTTGGCCAAAGATATATGCCAGGAATGAGCAGTGTGAATGACTGATAGATATCCCAACTATGCAAGGGGAAAAAATAGAAAGATGATGATTAGCAAGTGCTGCCAATAGGAACTAAGTACCCAACAGGTAGAAAAGTGACATGAACACCTTAAAACATAAAGAAGCATAGACTAAATATCAACCATCAAGCAGCCCCCTACCATATTGTGATCAGTTAATCAGTGAGCACCAACCAATGTGTCATACAAAATAGTTGTATATTACAGATAGAAGTTTTATAAAATGCAAGTCAAAGGAACAGTATGATCCATGGCATTGACAAATATAGCAAGTAGCCTAGTAGAGAGCATATCACCATTCTGTTAAACACAAAAATTCATTTTTCGAATGTATAAATTAAAAAATTGTAAAAAAATAGGTTACCATTTATGCCCTCCATTGCAGCTTTAACCACAGGCTGGGCAGCAACATCATACACCGATTGAGTAGTTGTGGAAGGACCAAAAACTCTATCTGCAACATGGAATTAATTTTGTTAGGGCGGGGGATTGTAGGATCTACAAATGATATGCAAAATGAATGGCTAATAATAATAGATGTGTGTGTTTGCGCACACACTTTAAGAAAACAAGATAATATGCATAACTTTCCTTTGTTGGAGAGAAGGGAGAATAACATATCCCTAAGATAATTAAAAATTGACAAGAATTTAGTTTGAACAGCAAGAATAAATTCACTGAAAGAATTCTGTTTTCTGCAATCTCAATAAAATGCCTTGTTCTTTGGGAGAGGGTTGTATGGAAATTGTTAGGTGTAAATAATAATAGATGTGTGTGTCTGCACACACACTTTAAGAAAACAAGATAATATGCATAACTTTCCTTTGTTGGAGAAAGGGAGAATAACATATCCCTAAGATAATTAAAAATTGACAAGAATTCAGTTTGAACAGCAAGAATAAATTCACTGAAAGAATTATGTTCTGCAATCTCAATAAAATGCCTTTTTCTTGGGAAGGGTCATATGGAAATTGTTAGGTGTACATGTTTTGTTCCTTTTCTAATTCAAACATAAGTTTTATGGCAGGTAGCTCATCCCAACTATTTGGGTTCAACTACATAAGTCTATCCCATTGAGCCCCATGCATGGCAAAATCACTAGCAACCTAGTAATAATAACACGATTATATCATCTCTCTCACATTGAATAATTCTTTCTTTAGTCTACCTCTACCCCCCCCCCCTCTACTCTTCCACTATAATCAATTCAACTCTTCTAATTATATAAAAAGTATTGGACACTTATAAAGATGTTTATATCATTTTATCTCATCTCATCCTACTTTATCTCATTTTATCATTTAACATAGCTACACCTAATTATTATTTAATATTAGTATTTTTTATCCTTAGTGGTAGCTTGACACATATTAACATTCTCAGGTACATTAAAATTTGTACATGTTGCTTCCTAATAGTTGAATAATCCAATCTATAAAATATGGTAGATCTTACAAAATGTCATAATATGTTTCCCTTAATATGAGGCACATGATGAAAAAAAGGATAGCCCAGTACACAAAGCTCCCATCCGTGCAGAGTCCCGGGAAAGAATCAGGTCACATTGAGTCAATTGTGTGCAGCCTTCCCTTGTATTTTTGCAAGAGGTTGTTTCTACGACTCAAACCCGTGACCTCAAAGTCATGGGAGCTACTTTACCATTGCGCCAATGCTCTCCTTCAATATGAGGCACACGATGATCACATAAAAATCCAAAAGCTCCTCTAATTTCAATAAATCATCCTTTATGTTATTAATGATATCTTCATCAATATTTGCTTGTTAACAAATAGATTGAAGATATCTAAATCTCTCAATTATAGAAAAGGTAGCTCGTGGCTTGACAAAAAAAAAAGATTGGAAGTGATAGTTGCTTACAAAAGAATCTGAATTGAATGTCTAGGTAAGTCAATAATCAATGATGGGGAGAACTACTATATCAATCAAGTTTCTATAGAACTCAATAATTTAATTTATAATATGGCCAAAAAATTGCTTATCAGATTCAAAAGATATACCATTGCACCCCTATGCACACAACTTTTCTACTGAAAGAGAGATTATTAAGAAAGACAAAAGCAGAACCCTGTCTGCCTTTTGTCAAGCCATGCGGCTGTGATGCCACCCTCCAGTATCTCACATTGACTAGTCAGTAACAGTATCAGAATCATGATGCAGGGATTTGAAGAATGTCCAATTATGATCACCTAAGCTCTTATGGAAGTATTATAATGCCCATAGAAGAGAGAAAAAGCAGCAAATTGTATGAGGAAGAACCAAGACAGAGTTGGAAAAGAACTATTATTAACATTTGGGATAAATCTTCTGAATTACAAAATATCAATTGACATATGGGCAAAGCTGGAAGGCTTGTGATATCAATACCGATATCTAGTGTTGCCTAATCTGTATCAGGATGAGCAACAGTGATATAGGGCGAGAGAATTTCCAATCTTGCAACTTTTCAAATGGTGATCATTAAAATAAGAGGGCAGAAAAAGAAAATGGAACAATGAAGAATTAAGATGGAGTTGGAAAAGAACTACCATCAGCACTTAGGATATCTAACTGAATTTGTTGAACTCTTGCTAGGAAAAAAAAGGAGAAACAGATCAGAACATCCAAAATCTGAAGTCAAGGTGAAAAGTAAAATTTGTTTGATATATGAAAATGATTTGTATTGGGATATTAACATACAAGTATGCATGTATATCAGCTAATTAGATTTAGAACAACTGCAGAACTACAGCAACTTCTGCTTAACCAAAGTGATAGTTAACTGTCTTGGATCAACTTAATAACTGGTTTATCATGCTAAAAGGAAATTTAAGAATCAAATAATAGATATGATGTGTGTAATACATAACAATCTATGCAACATCGTAAATGGGAGGTTTATCAAGCTCACTTAAACCAGGTGAAAGGCTGGAGAAATTAATATATCAAAAGAGAAGAAAATAAACTTTTTTTAAAAAAACAAAAACGAAAACAGAAAACAATGTTACTGTGTCTCCCAAGTACACCAAATGAATAAACAAATGTTTACCAAATGCATAGAAGGTTGCCGGATTGTACTCGTTGCGGACTATTTTGTCCCCGTCGGCGTACCAAGCGATCTCATCTCCACGCTGAAACTCGCGGTCACTACAATAGTCGATCAACAAGATCAAATGAAAACATGTCCACATCCTAAAAGGACAGTCCAGAAAAGAGAAACCTCCTAAAAGCATCTAACCCATCGGCAAAACACATCAAAACAGACCGGGAAAGAAAGATAAGTTCAAAATAAATAAAAGAATCTCAGATCTACTACAGTCTGCACTTTCATCCTTACCTGATAGGCCGAAACCTAATCGTGACGGTGATGCTATCCCCAGATCCCGTCGAATCCAACGGTTCGGCGACCAGTTCATCGCCCTCAAAACCAACGGGAGCAACCCATCCCTTAGCATATTCCATGCGGCCGCGGCTGGGAGTCGCGGATCTCGTAATCCCGCCGTTGGAGGAGCCGTAGAAGTGAGAGGACACGGAAGAAGGGGAGGATCGAGGAACCGAACGGCTGTTCATGAAGGATGAGGTGGAGGTGGAGGAGGAGGAGGAGTAGGAGGTAAACTGAGGCTTACGATGGCCAAATGGGGAACTGCTCCGCCCTCTCGACGACGCCGACGAGTACGGCTTCCCAGCCATCAACTTCGGAGATCCAGCACTCTACTTCCCCTCTCTCTCCTCTCTCTTCCTCTCCCTCGCTTTCACTCTCACGTGAAGAGGAAGAGGAGAGAATGTGGAAATGGAGAAGTGGAAAAGAAGGAGGTAGAAGAAGAAGAAGAAGAAGAAGAGAGTCGGTGAAGGGGAGGAGAATGGTCGACAGAAATAGGGAATGTCTTGGGCAGGAGGAGAAGGGAACTGGTAGAAAAGTGGGTACAAAATACATAGGTCATCGACTGGGAGGTGGAGCGGTCGCTTAAACGAGTTTAGCCCCAAAACACAGCCACTCATACAACCAATCATGCGATCATTACCAAAAAAAATTAGTCTCCGAAAGATAATCGGTTTACAGTGGTCCCCACCACACCTCTCTGTTAGTTGCAGGTGTGGTAGTCGATGGGGTACACTAATTCCTCTATGAGTAGAGGATCATGGGGACCCGATCCAAACATCACTCTAATACTTGAAACTTGCTGCAAATCCAGGCCGTCAAGTTGAGGGTAAACCTCACCTTGATCCGCTATTTCCAGCTTTGCCGTAAACCAGACACCACCGAAAGTGCAGCAGATCCTGGAACTGGGAAACTTGAAGCCAAGTGAAATGAGCGGGAATAACCGCGACTGCAGCCTCGTGTTGAGCCGTTGAGGAGCGTTTCAAATTGCCAACGCCACCAACGCGACAACATAATTTTCAAAATTCTGAATCTGTTTCCGCGATTTTACCTAAATCCTAGAACAATTATAAAAAAATGCATACGAAATTATCTACGACTACAAATTTACAGTACCCTTCCTTTGCTATACTCAAAAATTAATTTATTATTCGAAATAAAAAAAATAACTATTAAATTAGATCTCATTAAATTAGTGCTATATCTATACATTATATTTGATAACCAACCAAATTATTAATTTTAGACTTAGACGTAGCAAAATTTAATGTGTCAACCTATTCAATTGCATATATATATATAGTTCAAAAAATTTTGAACGCCTAAAATAGTCAGTAAATATTTATTTTATATTTTTTATTTCACTTTTACTCCAAATTAAAGTCATTTTAAGATTATTTTTTCCTTTTAGGGTTTAGGGATTGGTTATAATATTAAATATAAAAAAAATTAATTGCTCACCGAGTGCCGAATAAAAAGTATAAAATAAATAAAAAATGAAAAATCATTTAAAATATATAGAAAATAACGCCGTTTACTGTTCCAGGCACCCGGAATTCTTCTGAACTGGATGAAATTGTATCCTATCTGATGCATATAGCTAAGTAGAATAGTGAAATTAACATATTACATCCTAAACTAGATTTGGACTAGGATTTTGTATTAAGTTAGTCCAATGTAATGCGTGTACTGAGACACATGAGATCGGAGTGGATGAGAGATGGATGATGACAATTAAATTAAAAATATTTTTTCAAAAAAATCAAAATCTATAAATTGAGTGGATTATTTGTTTAAAATTATTTTTAAAATATTGATATTTTATTTAAATTTATGATTGTCTTGATATATATATATATATATATAAATGCTATACTGCACAACTCTATTTCTGCAACTTGTACGCACTGCTGACTTGGCTGGGATTTTATATATTTTAAATTATTTTTTATTTTTTATTTATTTTATACTTTTTATCTGGCACCCGATGAGCAATTAATTTTGATTGGGTGTAAGTTAAATGAGTTAAATGAGTTTATCGGATACTTTTTATCCAGTTCAAAGCGAAATCCATCCCTAAGTTATATCCTCACGCAATCTACAAACTCTTTCATGCTTTGTTATCTCTAAGAATCCGATAAACTCATTTAACTACATCATCACAACTCCTAAGATGAATGAAATCATGCAGAGGAAAAATTTATTGTGAAAGAATGAATAATGAATTAATGTACACATCCTAAACTAAATTATTTATTTATACATATCCTAAGTTAAATTATGGAATATATATACTAAATAAAGCAAACAACAAACTAAACAATGGATTATATACACATCCTACCAAATAACAAGAATAAAACATATACATATCCTAACAAAGAAAGCATTATAACAAGTATACACATCCAACTTAACAAAAAAAAATAGAACTAAAAGAAAATAAAGTAGTATATACAAAATAAGGTGAAATAAATTACTCCCCTTTCACCGGGAGAATGGATTGTCGCAAGAGGAGTCCCTTTGATTCTTGATCGCCCTGGGTTCTCAACTCTGCAGACTGATCCAAACAACATCGATGAAAGTGATCCTAGGGACTCAGTACAATTCCCTACACTTTCATGCACCTCTCCAATATAGAAAAATCACGACCAAGTTTTAGTGGCACTGAAATCAACACCCTCAAAGTAGTTAGAACAAAAGAATTAAATAATAAAGAATAAATGAATGAATAAATAAATGAATGCATAATTAAATAAATGAAACCAATCAATGAATAAACAAATAAAATGAATAAACAATTAAGAACACCTATATACAGTCTGAAATAAATAAACATCATGTGAATCCCCGGCAACGGCGTCAAAATTTTGATATGGGTGTTTTGTATGGGGAATTATTGTTATTTATATACTTTTATTCCCTTATTTATTTTGTGTCACTTACACCCAATCAAAATTAATTATTTTATCTTACCAAACCCCTATTTATCGCTAAAGTAGTATAGAGAGGTCCGGGTCGTCTCTCTTGGACTCAATGATCGGAAGCTATCCTAGACCTAAGGTGTGGGGTGTTTATTTATTTTATTCGTTCCTATCTACAACTTATTTATTCACAATTGAATCCTACAATGCAGTTCATTAACATGCAATCCTATTAACAATAATATACAACAAGTTTAACATATTTACACATTAATCCATATCTATACATGAATAAACCACAACTATTCTACAATCTACAAATTAATCTACAAACATAGCTAAACATGAATTATCTGAACATAAATGTAGGCAACAATATACAAACAAACATGATTAATTCATACAACAACACCAATTACATGACAAACAAACATAAGTCAACATCATACAACATAAAATACAAACTCTACATTATGCATTATACAACAATTCTAGTATACAACATACATTTCGTACAACAATGAATCCTACATAACTATACAACACGAATTCTACACATCTTGTAAATGGGTTAACATAATAAATTAAAGCTTATTCTAGCATTACAACAACACAATTAATACATTAATCTTACAAGTTATATTACAACAATACATGAACATGTTCAAAACAGGAACATCACAATCATAACAACTCTATCATCAACATAAAAGCATTATCAATACAAGTTCAATGTTGCAACATGAAGCATAGATCCCATATCTAACCACATACAACTATTTAGTTGCAATAACATCAAATAGATGAGAAAGTCATTACACATCCTAATCAACCAAACAAATTCCATTTCTAATTTCCATGTTCACATCAATTCAACATTCAGACTTACAAGATTTTACAAGGTTGCAACCGATTACACTATGTCCAAACACTCTACCCATTCAACATCAAAAGTTGTGAACATTAATTCCATGCTCAACCGGATACCCTCTACAACTTGATACACAGTTCTAACAAATGCCAACAAGGTATCATTTCAACATAATACAACATCAACAACCAGATTTCATTCAGAAACCTTCCAAACAGCATGTCATGATTCAACACACAACAATGGTATTCATTAACTTCAATTCTCCCTCAAGTGGAACCTGCAAAGGATACACATGTGAACAACACTAATTCAATATTTCCAAACAATTTCTGAACTTAACAGCACACAAAATTGGCATTCAATCCAACCGAATGAAACAATTAATCCAAGGTCTAACACCATTAGCTAGCAACCAGTGACAAGAATGAGTTAACATTAGAGCTCAGTAGGTTATGAGGTTAGAATTAGGGTTAGGTAATTACAATGGGGTTAATGTCAGAACACAATTAGGTTAGGACAATTAGGCATTAGGTTAGAGTTTATAACATATTTACATTGTGAAGGGGGGTTTTGATACCGTGAACAGAACAGAAAGAAAAGAAAACAAAAGACAATGAAATCTAACAGAATTGAATCTAATATCAACAAGCTAGGGTTTCGGAAATGGAAAATGGGGATTCCCTGATCATCACAGACCAAAGCCATCAACCAGAGGTGACCTTGCGCCGGTGAATACGAAACTCGCCGAGGTGGTTATCGGGAGTGGTGGTCGGAGGAGACGAGCTCAGAGTCCAGCCGCAACCCCTTTCCCTACTACAACTGCAGACAAGGTTAGAGCAACGAATGGAACTCCTTACCTGCCCCTTTTGGTGACGGTGGAGAACGAAGCCATCCGAGGTGCTTTGCTACAACCGCAGACCAAGCCCGATGTGGATTCCCAGCTACAACCGCAGACTAGGTCTGGTTACCTATCGGAGGTTCTGTGGACGCGAGGGAGAGGCTGTCGTCCGGTCGTCCGCCGCTGGGCACTCCGCTCACAGCAGTGAAGAACAAACGACAGGGAATGGGATGGGTTGTCGGTGACAGCAACCTTCCGGGATGCCAGCACCGTGCTGCTCTGATCAGGAATCAAAGGAAGAAGACGCGAATGGAGTGAAGGAGAGGCTCGGCCATGACGAACAGAGGAAGAACAGGGGAGAAGCAGAGGAAAAAGTCGCGATGAGGAGGAAACAGTAAACCTAGCTGCGATCCGAGCCTCCCCTTCTTCGCATGAGCCGCCATTCCCTTTGAACGCTCTGCTGAACCAAAGCTTAAGCCGGCGATTGGAGTTAGACCGGCCTATTGGTGGATTGAACCGGATTTATTTAGGGCCAGCTGCAGTGGGCCGGAATCAAATAGACTTTGATGGGCTAAACTTGCAATTGGGCTTGAAATTGAAAGTTAATTGGGTTGGAGCTGATTGAAATAACTTTTGACCCTGTTCAACCCTAATTTTGAACATGTTAACTTGAGGCAGCTTGAATCAAACTCGAGTTGAATCTAATTGAACCCAATTGAATCCCTGATTGAGCCAAATTAAATCCTTGTTGAACTGGACTCGACCCCAGGGTTGATTTCCTCTGAATTATGGTTTTCCTGAATCATTTCTCTGGCCCGATTTCACTTAATTGTAATTGGTTTCATCCTAATTTTTTGAAAAATCCAATACACAATTAATATCCATAAATGCTCATAAATTAATGAAAAATTATAATAACGACCACAAATTTATCACGATAATGAATCAGCCCAAATACCAATTTATTAACAAGAAATATGATAAAAATATCCCAATCTAATCCTAATTTACCCGATCAAATAGCTAGTTATCAGCTGCTCAAAATTTTAAAATGGTTGTTGAAATTGTTGTTGGAATGGATGGAATTGAGGCTGTGAATACTGAAGTTGTTGCTGAAAATTCTGATATTGATATTGAAATTGTTGATCCACTTGTTGAAAACCTTGATAAGGTTGTTGGAATTGATATGAAGGTTGTCCACTTTGAAATTGTTGTTGAAAACCTTGATAAGGTTCCTGCAAATAAGAATTTTGCTGTTCAAATTGCTGAAAAGATGGTTGCTGATAAAATGAATTTTCATATATTTTGGAACCAACAATGATCAAAGCAATAAAGAAAAATGAAAATAGCTCAGTTCAAACAATTTCTACTAGTTAATTCCCCGGCAACGACGTCAAAATTTGATACAGCCCACAACTAGTGTCACGAATGAACTTCAAATTATAATTTATAATCGAAAACCCTTAGCTCACAAACAAATGTAATACAGGGGCCATGAGTCGTATTTTCCAAGGACTAGTAGAAAATTGTATGAATCAAGCTAGGATGTCGTTATTTTTAGATTTTTTTTATGAAAATGGGGGTTTTGGTGTTTTAAAATGAAATGTAAATGAAAAGAATTCTATTCTCAAAGCTAAAACTATCAAGCAAGAAAGCTAAAACAATAAAACCTAACAATGAAATAGATGAAAAATCGAATGCAACAATCAAAAGCAAGAAATATAGAAAATCTAAAGAATGGAATTCAGATTCAATCAAAGTTGAACATCTAATCTCTTGAACATCTAAATTGTAGACCACTAACACAATCTAACTGATCAAATAAAATGATTTGCAACTACATAAACTCCTTCGGCTAACATAATCTGATAACATCAAGAGCTGATACACAGAACTGATACGACACAGTAACCAAAACCTAAAACCAACAGAAACAAACAGCAACTAGTAAACTTTCTGAAACCAATAGAACCAAACAACTAATAGAATAAAAAATGCAAATCAAAGAATTCAATTACACACACTAATGAGTACTCGAGCAGATTGAATTTAAAGAACCATTAACAACTCTAGTTAACAGGATTTAGAAATCAACAATCAGAAACACAAAACAGAACATAAAGAAGATAAAGAAAATCAGATTCTTCCCTTCACAATTCGACTTCCTTTCTTGCTGTCACTTAAGATCTGATCAAAGATCAGAAAATCCCAGAAAGATAACACTCAGCTCAGCTCGAACTTGTCTGGATCAAACCCAATTGACGAAGAACGCCCCTCCGTGAACGCCGAACAGAGCCAATCCAGAAATCTGAAAATCCACTAGATCCATGATCTGATCGCTTACAATTTGAGCTCAGGAACAATCCAAAGTATTCAAAGAACCCCTCCGATTACTCAAGATCACTCCGATTGTCTTGAATTTCAAATTCAGATAAAAAATCAGCGGCGAAAGAAAATCAGCTGAAGAAACCCTCACCAGCTAATCTCTATCACGATTATTGCCAAACTTCACTTGTAATCATCCTTTAGGATCTGGAAATCAAGTTGGAAGAGGAAGATCTGAGGTTCTGGTGATGAAAAACGACGAAAAATAAGAAAAATGAAGCGGGATGAAGGTGCTACAGTAACTTGCTACAATAACCACGATTTTGGTTACTGTAGCATTCTTGTTAAAACTAAGTTTTGAATCCTGCACTGTTCACAGCCAATTTGCTGATCTGATTCAACCCCAGTTAACCCAAGTGTGACCCAACTAAGCTAATTCAGCTCCAATTAGCCTGGTTTCAACTCCAATCGAACCCAAATCTTGATCATGATGTTTTAGGACTATCAAATTGATCAATTTTGGATTGACTCGGTCTCTATTTGGCTCAATCATGGTTCAATTTGGATCCTACAAGGAATTAAGCTCAATTAATACCAAATTAACCATTAAATCATAGAATTTAGAATTAATCATCCAAATATTCAACATATCACAATTGCAATCAATTCATGTCATTTAGTATTTTATTTTCATGTAGAAACTCAAATTGAATCCACAAAATGCAATAAAATCCTAACTTTCAATCGTCCCATCCTCTGTTTGAAGAATCTGAAGGTGGGTACTTAGGAGGAAATTTAGGGAATCGAGGTAGGCTGTCTAAATACTCATGATACTAATATAGTGAGACAACTTTCTGGCATGTAAGATTCATGGATCTCCTAAATTCCTCCTCTCTACTCCACTCCTTGTATTGATGCCCCATAAAATTATCCACCGAAGCATAGCTAGAACTCATCCGCCCTTTTGAAGTGATCTTGCATTTCTTTAAATGCTCCTGAGTCGTGGCACCATACTCGTCCAACTTGCGTTGGTGGGCAGATTCTCCCCATAGAGTGTGCCCAAAGAACTACAAAAAGCAAAAAAATCATAAGTTGAACCTGACTCACCATAAGCATAGGAATGTCTAGCAGGTTCATCTATAGGGAAAAGAGGTTCATGATAAGAAGACTCTGGGTGGAATGATGATGAAGGGGTTGGCTCTGAATCCGATCAAAAAATAGGAGTGGAGTAACTAGGAACTGGATCTTGTAATATCTAGTTGTCGGTCTATCTAACGAAAGTCCTCGAAGGGTTTGGTAATGAGAATGAAAATCCTAACGTTCTATTAAAAGTGTAACCCCCATCGACTTTAGAGATCATTCTCATCGCCAAGCATGTGTCAATGTCAATCCTAGAGTTGCCCATTAAAGTTTCTAAATCTGAAAGATTGTAACCCAAGCTGACGGCGATGTTCGTTATAAGATCGCCAACTACTATAATTCCTGTTGAGGATTTAGTTACCTTAACCAGATGTTGGAGGAAATGGAACCTTGAGTTGAAATCTATCACATGAAGCATTGCCCAGATGCAATAAAGTTCCATCTTCCTCACCACGTCGTCGCTTTCTGCTTGACCAAAAATGGTCTTGGTCATGACGCAATGAAGATACTTAAAGACTGAGTTTTGCAACAATGAAACTTTGGACTTAGATGGATCATAGGGTTCTTCAGATACAGTAAGTATTTTTCAAAACCGACTACTGTTAAACCTCTTATCAAGATCCATAGTCACTTTAGTAGGCAAACCAAAATAATAATTGAAATCCTTTAGAATCCACTCATATTCTTCGTTAAATAACCTGAAATTAATTTTACCTTTGTAGTTTTCGTTCGAGGTAAAGTAGATCTCTAGTAAACTAAGGAATTCTAGGGTAATTTTACGATATATTGGGTATCTATGTTCATCAAATTAGTCAAGCCTAAGTTACCTAACATCCATTCAATATCATCCTTAAGTCCTAACACTACAAGAATTCAGGAATTTAGCGACGAATATTTTCGTCGCTAACCTAATAATTTCGTCGCTAACATATCTTAGCGACGAAAAATATATCGTCGCTATTTTTGTCGCTATAAGCTTGTCGCAAATTAACATTAGCGACGAAATTTTGACAATTCGTCGCTAACATTAGCGACGAAATAATAATCGTCACTAATCCCTAAAAAATCGTCGCTAAAGTTAGCGACGAATTGTCAAAATTTCGTTGCTAACATATTCTATGATTAGCGAGAATCTCGAAGGTTAGCGACGAATTTAACCAAATTCGTCGCTAACCCGTTAGCGACGAATGCATATAATCGTCGCTAACTAGCAGATTTTTCTATGCAGATTAGTGATGTGCAGTAAATATAGTCGGTGTCCGAAAAGAACGCTTCCGTCCAAAGATCCAGTTCAGTGTCCTGTAATTAACATAGACATTCCTAAATATTTAATTTTCCACGAAGTGAACCCTAGTCAATTCTAAGGTTAGTCTATCCCGATGAACTCTAAATAACCTCAATTTAACACGACTCCATTTATTTTAATTTAAACTAATCTCATTCCAAATTACAAAATTAATATGTTAACGCCTTACTTCCCTTATTAAATAACTTAACTAGATTGTTAATTGATTAATTAATCCATCTGTATACTTCATGACTTCGTTAATTACAATCTGATTATTTATCTGTTATTCCTTTGATTGAATATCATGTGACACATTCCATATGCTACTGCTTGATTGTTATACATCACTTTTTCTGATGCACATGCTAGACATATGACTTCGTACCACAGTAGTACTAGTGTAGTATGCCTTAGGGATTGTAGGTGGGTACCGTACTAGGGTTAGATACCATGTTTATATTATGACATGCTGGCCAGCATACTGTCCATTCGGTCACGCATTAGCGATGACGTCAGAGTGCACAGCGGTTATACCCCTACCCATATGACCTTACATACCAGTGATGGATCTGACGGGCATATTCAGTTCCCACGCGACCTCACCTACCGGTGATGGATCTGACGGGCATATTCAGTTCCCACGCGACCTCACCTATCGGTGATGGATCTGACGGGCATATTTAGTTCCCACGCGACCTCACCTAGCAGTGATGGATCTGACGGGCATATTCAGTTCCCACGCGACCTCACCTACCGGTGATGGATCTGACGGGCATATCCAGTTCCCACGCGACCTCACCTAGCGGTGATGGATCTGACGGGCATAGTTCCCACGCGACCTCACATCTCGGTGATGGATCTGACGGGCAGTTATCAGTTGAGGACCCACGCGACCTCACTTTGGTATGTAAGGATCAGATGGGTAGCAGGGGTGACCAGGATAGGATTTTATACTTGTGCATGATATCGGGATTCTTTGGTGATATGGTTACTTTCAGATTATTTGCATATGTTGGATATGTATATACAGGGGTCGTATGGATTGGTTAGTGATCATGTTACTTATGATTATATCGTTCGCATGTTCTGGTGAGTACGTTTACACATGAATTCAGATTTTCCTTCCTGTCATTGTTCTACCGGTATTTCTATTTCTGTCTGCTAGTTATTTGATACATGTCTACTTGATACCCGCTGAGTTCATTGAACTCACCCCGTTGCTTTTATCTTTTCAGGTTGAGGTCTGTCTGGAGAGCCGTGCTGCTAGTCCCGCGTCGAGTTGCAATTTGCTTAAATTCCTTTTTCTTACATTTCCGGAGTCTATTGTGTCAGGAATTGTTTTATGTCGTATTGTGTCAGAAACTGTTCTATTTCCGGTGGAATTTCGTATGTGTTAGTTGTGGTGGTACATGCTTATATAATTGGTAGTGAATTTTATTTATATTATTTAGTACGGAGTTCATATTTTGACTGGTGTATGGTGGCCAGATAGGCCTTATTATATCGTGTATGTATTCAGGGAAAGTCGATTGTTACAGGGGAGATGCTGTCGAAATTTCTCGGAAAGCTGTCTCCCGGGGCGTAACACCTTGTGTTGGCTTCGGGCAAAGGAGGAAGCACGGCCGTGCCTTGGGGGCACGGCCTGTAGCTGTGAAGCTCCTGTTCTGGGGCACGACCGTGCCTATTAGGCACGGTCCAGACTTGTCACCTTGCTGTTTGATGGCACGACCGTGCCTGAGAGGCACGGCCACATACTGTCTTCTCCTCAATTGCTGGACACGGCCGTGCTTTGGAGACACGGTCTGCTGCTTGGACTCTTCTGTTCTAGCACACGGCCGTGCCTGGAAGGCACGACCAGCAACAGCTGCTTCCTCATGATGAAGGCACGGCCGTGCTTTTAAGGCACGACCATAAGTTGGCTGGTTTCTGTTTTGAAGCACGGGTATGTCTTTGAGACACGGCCTCTGGCTGCTGCTTGGGGGATTTTGGCACGGCCCGTGCCTGTGAGGCACGACCCTGGCTTGTTAATCTTCTGTTTGGGCACACGCCCGTGCCCATTGAAACACGACCAGAAGTTGAATAGACACGGCCGTGCCTATGAGGCACGGCCCTATCTTGCCTGATCTTCAATGATGCTCCGTTTTGCCCGTTTTCGCTCCATTTTCCATCCTGAAACATGTAAAAGCACGAGCAGATCTCCAAACTAGGAAATGCAAGATATATGCCTAAATGCATAAATAAGAGATGCAATGTACACAAGAATTTAGCAATAAACTCAGAAAGATGTGCAAATAAAGCATAAATACAGGTATACATCCTACGCACATCACGGCCCTAACAAGACTTAGATGCCTTGTGCGCCGTCCGTTAGCAAGAGAGGAAGGAGAGGAGCCTTGGGCGAAAGGGAGGAAGCCAAGAGGGGGGAGCGCCGCAAACGGGGAGTCCTTTGTTGCCGCTGCCCCTTGCAAGGTGGAGAGGCTTCTTCAATTGTATTCTTTCCCTCTTGTAAGCATTCCTTTTTATAGCTAAGCCATCTTAGAAAATTTAGAAAGATTCTAATAAATTTTCTTATCTAGATTTAGTTAGAAAAAAATATAATAAAATCTTTAAAAGAATTTGTTAGAAAAAATTTAACAACCTTATCTTATCTAGATTTATTTAGAAATAAAATCTCTTGATATGATTTTGTTAGAAAAATCAAACAACCTTATCTTATCTAGATTAATTTAGAAATAAACTCTTGATACGATTTTGTTAGAAAAAATCTAACAACCTTATCTTATCTAGATTTATTTAGAAATAAATTTTCTTATTTAAATTTTGTCTTTATATTAATAAAATCTCTTATTAAAATTTCATTGATTTCTTAATAAAATTTCTTAATTAAGAAATTTTATTTTATGACAAAATTTTTTAACAAATTTTTTTTGAAAAATCATAACAAATTTTTGTCTACGAAAGAAATAGAATTTTTAACAGAATTTTATAACAAAAATTCTTAACAGAAATTCTTATCAGAATTTTTCTCCGAAAAAAATTCTTAACAGAATTTCCTACCCGAAACTCTTATAGAATTCTCTTAGGTGGATTTCGAGGCTTTATTCAAAGGCTACAACAGGGACCTAGGGGAGGAATTGGTTATGGCCTCTTGATGGGCTTGGGCTTCATGTATTCTCCCTGAACATCCAACTCAATTCCATCAATAATAACTCATACCACTAAAGGGTTATTATTGAACTACCGCACCAATCCCATATTATAATATGGACTCCTTCTACCATGAGTGCATAATCTCCCTGTGTTTAAGATATCGTATGTTTGTCAATTAATTAAATTACTGACAACTCAATTAATTAACTTCAGAGTCCGAGTGTAGTACCACTCAACCTTATTATCATGCATAACTAAGTCCACCTGCAAGGTTTACATGATAATCCTTATGAGCCCCTCAAGGAGACATCATCAGCCTATATTATAGGACACAGTTTTCTTCTATAATCAACAACACACCATATATATAGCATTACCTCCCAACTCATCGGGCCTCTTGATTTAACGAGATAAATCTCACTCTTTGATGAATTAAAGAAATACATACTAAGTATAAGTACTTGTTATTATATCGGGATTAAGAGCATGCACATCCATGGTAACTGAGGTCTAGTTCGATTATATAGTCAGTATAAATCGAACGACCTCAAACGGTCCTGCTCAATATAAACAAAGTTTACTAGTGTAATTTAATAGTCAAGATAAACTAATACCAATTACACTACAACCACTCCAATGGTTTGTCCTTATCCATTTTGGTTGTGAGCTACTATTTATAATTTATAAGGAACAGATAACATGATCTTCTGTATGTAACACCACACACCATGTTATCTACATTATAAATTAAGTGGATAACTGCATTACATAAGAAACACAAACATCTTAACCAAGGTAATTCTTATTTCAATATTATTGCAAAATGGATGTTTATACAAAAGCAAGACTTTATAGTATACATCCCAA
>NC_133869.1:3208476-3267359 GCF_044706935.1 Curcuma longa
TAATTGGATATATTGGTTAGCGTCCCTACAATTGTACAATTATTGAGGAAAGGTAGAGGATCCAAGTCAATTAATCAATACTCTGAGGAGTTCGAAGTCCTAGGATCGCTTCACACCCATTGTCACAGTCGTTTCCTTTCTTCAAATTTAGGATTAAGTACTCTAGAGTGCTCCCTTCTCTCCCACCTTTTTGTGCTAAATCTAGTAAGTAATTCCACGGTTCCTGTGGATCGATATCTTTTTATTACTTAACGACACCCGTATACTTGCGGGGGCCTATCAAGTTTGTGTTGGAACTTTAAAATCTAACAATTAGATTTTTAATCCCTATAAATAACTCTTCATAAGAGATATATTTATAGGTGTTTAACAGAAAAAAATTGTTAAGAAATATTAGCAAAATCTATTAAACTAAGCTCCTATCTTTTAGCCTCAAGTTTGGTTCAAAACCAAACCGGGTGGCTTGGGCGGCAAGGAGGAAGATAGGCTACAGTTTTAAATCAAAAAATTAGGTTTTAAACCTTATAAATAACTCTTCATAAGAATTATATTTATAGACCTGTTGGGACCGATGCGTTTGCTAGAGGGGGGTGAATAGCAACTTTTTGTTCTTGCCTGCAAAATCATTAGCGGAAGCACAAAAATAAAAGCAAGATAAAAAGGAATCAATGCTAACCCGTTCGATTTACTTGGTATCCACCTCTTACGAGGTGACTAATCCAAGGATCCACACACACACAGCGACCTTTCCACTATGAAAACTTCTCCTTCTCAAAGCACTCTTTGAAGGTGGAGAAACCTTTACAAACAATCTCTCTTCCTCTTACAAAAGTGAATAGTGAAGGTATAGGGAAGAGTTTCAGAGTTTACAGAGATTGGAGTTCGTGCAATGAAAGAGAAAGTGCAAACACTTACGTCTCCAATCTTTAATTATGTTTTTATATTTTTTTCCGACATCAGTCGACTGATCCATGGATCAGTCGACTGATGGGCTTCAACGGCTCTGTAGATAGCGTTTAATTTGTCAGCTGTCAGCCCAACGTTCATCTAGCAGTCGACTGAACCCTCCACCAGTCGACTGGTCAGTGAATTTCACTCGACCAAAGTCTCTGTGTGTTTCTGATCAAGACATCAGTCGACTGATGGCAGTGTCAGTCGACTGGTGAAGCTGAAAATCTCCTTTCAGCTTCCTTCTTCATCCCTTAGCCTTGACTCAAGCCTTCAAACATCTTCCACAAGCCTCGTGCCCATCCTTGCACTTGCTTGAGATGTTTCCCTCAGCTTCGTCATGCTAAGTCTTTGCCTTTGACTTCACCATTTGCCAAGAGGCCGCGCCTCCGGGACTTCACCATTTGCCAAGTCTTCCAACCTGGACTTTCCTGTGAACTCAATTCACACAAGTTAGATCACCAACATTGCCTAACTTAAACTCATTTTAGCCAAACATTAAAATCCAATGATACTTGGGGCAAGACTGCACCAACAATCTCCCCCTTTTTGATGTTTGACAAAAACTTATTTAAGTTAGGTCTTTAATATAACAGGATATAACAACAGCAAAATAACCATAATGATAAGGAATGAATCATAAGACAATAAGCATGAATAAAAGCATAAAAGCATTTAGATTCTAACTTAAAACAAACTCATTTCTCCCCCTTTTTGACATACAGCAAAAAGATCATAAATTCAAGGAGGCAGAAACAAATAGGAGTTAGGGCAAATAACCAAGCAAGAGCTTCATGCCTTTGTAATATCAAATTGGTTCGTTCAGGCACACACTCCCCCTAAAACCCTACTCCCCCTATAACATGCACCAACAATGGCTTTGTGGCAGCCTAAATTATAGATATGATCAATCCTATAGACCATAAAAATGCTCCTAGAGCATATGGCAAAAAGTAGTAGGTCATAGGATATGCAAATAGTCAAGAAAGGGCCAAAATTAGAGGATTTCAGCCACATCAGTCGACTGATCTCTGAATCAGTCGACTGGTGTCTGAAAAATAGAGTTTCAGACCTGAATTTTAAAAAATCATAAGTAATTCAGCTCACAATGAAAAATCATGAAATTTCATGTGGCCATTACTTACATCATATATAATAGGGGAAAAATATTTTGAAAATATTTGGCCTATTAAAATAAGATTTTGATACAAAGTTTCAAAAACCTTGAAACTCTTAATGGCACAAAGGCTTTGTATCAACATTCTTGATTGTTAAGGTTGACTATAGGTAGACATCACTAGAGCATTCATATAGGGTTATGAAATGTGTCTAAATTGTAGGTTTGGAGTCATGATTGAAATAAATTTCAAAATGACATGTTAAACTACAAGAACTCCCCCTAAATCCATACACCATTCTTAGTTAAAACAAGCAAGAATGCAACACATATAACAAAAGAAAATATATAAGAGGGAAATCCAAATCATAGAAGATACTAAAATGTCATACATATAGCAAAGTCATAATAAAATCCCACAAGCAGCTTTGATGTTCGAGATACATAACATATCAACTTTGAATATAATCTCGACATCACTCAAACAAAAACAAACATCTAATCCTCATCATCAGCAGGAGGTGGAGGAGGAGGAGGAGCCTGATATGACAAGTGCATGCTCCGCATCATGTCATATATCTCCTCTGCTGCTGATAAGCCTCTGTCTGATCAGATCAGCCATGCTGCCCAGTCCTGTCGAAGGCCCTGGACCTCCTCATAATAGCTCTGGACATCGTGATGGTAGGCCTGAACGCCCTGGTAGTAGTCCTGGACCTCCTGGTGATAGGTCTGGACCTCCTGATAATAACCCTGCAGCCGCTGACCAAAATCATGAAACCCCTGATGCACCACCCCCTCTAGATGGGAGATCCGCTCGTCCAAGCCACTGGTAGGGGGTGCATCAGCCGCAGGAGGAGGAGGAGGAGGAGCAGCAGCACCGGGTGCATCGCCAGCCTCTTCCTCCTCAGACTCGGAAGAAGCAGCAGCAGCATCAGCTCGTGCAGCATCACGGGTCCATGCCATAGCACCCGCATGAAATACTATCCTGGCCAACTTCAGATGACGTGGGCCAAGCTGATCATAATCCTTAGACAGATGATGTATGGTCCCTACAGTAACATTAACTCCTCTAGATGCAAGAAATAATGTAAGAATGTGACCGAATGACATGTATAACTTGCCATGAGCTGGACTAGAGAAGTATATGATGGATGTAAAGATATGAAGAGCGATATCAATATCAAGATGTTGCTCCAGAGCATACATCATAATAAGATGAGGAAGCCGTATCATGGACCGACCTCGGGTGACAATCGGAAGAATGCAGTCTAAATGATCCTATACCAGACATAATGATCTGCAGACATACGGGTGGCATGAAAGATTTTTCGAAGTGGATCTCGAGGAGTGCCAAAGTAGTGGCGATGGATTTGATCAATTGTAATGTGTGAGAATGAGCCAGTGATGGGTCCAATAACATCAGGAAAGCAGACAAACGGGTTCTCTGAAGCCCGACACCGTAGAAAAGATCTAAGAATAGCAGGATTGAATTCCATGGGAATTCCTTCTACGGTGGACATATATCTACTCTCATCTCCATCGATGGGACGGAGATTAACATAGAACTCCTTGCATAAGTCTAGGTTGATGTCATTCGTGCAACTGACCAAGGACTCAAGTTGGTAATGCGTGATGATTTCAAACAAGTGAGGGGTTTTGGCTTGAAAGTATGCTCGATTGATATACCGACAATCCATTAGTTGGAATTCGGTGGTCTCAAATCGATGCTGAGCACCCGGTGAATAAAATCGTGGCTCTCGCAAGCCTCGATAAGATGAAACACGGGGCTGTCGCGAAGGACCCTCCCCTGGCCACGAGAGGCAACATGCTTTTGCCTAACTCTATATGTAATGAAAAACATGCATGAATAATGTGATGCAAGACATGCAACAAAACATAAAGTTAGTTAAAAATAACAAAATAATGACAATAAGTGAAAGAACTAAGTGGAAAGAAAAGAGCAAAGTTACCTTCTTTCCATGGATGTGAAAGAGGATGAACTAGCCCAAATCACCACCTAAAAACCCTAGATTTGGAAGAGGAGAGTGAAAGAAGGGTAGGAAAGTGAGAAATAGGGCTTTGGGATGCAAGGGATGGCCGGAGGACACGAAAATGAGGAGAGGGCGACGAGATCGACGGTAACCCTAGGGTTACCAGTCGACCCACACGCGATTTTCTTATATACCAAAGTCGCCACCAGTCGACTGATGGGTGGACCAGTCGACTGATGCCAGTCGACTGAGGTCCTCATCAGTCGACTGCCCTGTTTAACCAAAACTCACAGAATTATTGGTCGAGTGAAACCAGGTCAGAGTCGACTGGGACCAGTCGACTGATATCTGCACCAGTCGACTGGTGCCATGTATCAGCTTTGTGCAGCTTTCTGATACGAATTTCAGAAATGCTCCAAAAATTTCTATAAAATTTAAAAAAATCTAAAATTTTGCAAGCAAGTTTGTTTTGACATACATTATCAAGGAAAAATATAATTTTATGAAAAATTAGGTTATTTCACAAGTTTGACACAAACTCAAGAGTTTGGCACAAACTTGCACATTTGTATCAATTTCAAGCTATGTTATGAAACCTTTGATGTTGCAAGTGTATATCACTATTAGTACATCATGGAAATGGTTTCAAAACATTTAAAATGTCCAACTATGATCGATGGGCAAGATGTCCATTAATTAAATATTTACTTTTCCCATAGTTGGTCTAAGATAAATATATTGATACTTTTCATGCCTCATCAAGATGCTAAAAGCATAAGTGAGATATGAGCATCATCCTAGCATCTCACAAATTATTCAAATGCATCAATACACAAACAAGTCTCCCTATGGTCTTGTGAGATGTTAATTTCTTGTTATGGGATCATGCAATACTAAATTCACTATTCTACAAAGCACATACCTAGTCCTCTCCTAATGGTGGTAAATTCCGCTTCGGGTAGAGGTTTGGTAAAAATGTCGGCAAGATTTGATTTTGATTCAATGTAATTTAGCTCAATATCTCCTCTTGCCACATGATCTCTTATAAAGTGATGTTTAATTTCAATGTGTTTGGTCCTAGAATGATGTACCAGATTTTTAGTTAGATTTATGGTGCTCATATTATCACATAACACTTGAACTTTGGAATAGTGAAGCTCATAATCCTTTAGAGTGTGCATCATCCATAATAATTGAGCTACACATCCTCCCAAAGCCACATACTCGGCTTCGGTAGTAGACAAAGCAACACATGGTTGCTTCCTACTACTCCAACTTACTAGGGAGGATCCAAGAAATTGACATCCACCACTAGTACTCTTCCTATCTAATTTGCACCCCGCATAGTCGGAATCCGTATACCCAATTAGGTCAAAATTTTGATTTCTAGGATACCAAAGACCTACATTGAGTGTTCCCTTGACATATCTTAGGATCCTTTTCACTACAGCGAGATGAGATTCCTTGGCACAAGATTGATATCTTGCACACATACCTACCGCAAAGAGTATATCCGATCTACTAGCGGTTAGATATAGCAAGCTACCAATCATACTCCTATATTATTTTGAGTCTACCATTTTTCCCTCAATGTCACTATCTAATTTGACATTTGTTCCTATAGGAGTAGATGTTACCTTAGCATTTTCCAAACCAAATTTCTTTATAATTTCTTTAGCATATTTTGTTTGATAAACATGAGTTCCTTCATTGGTTTGTTTGACTTGTAGTCCTAAGAAGAAAGTCAACTCCCCAACTAAGCTCATCTCAAACTCATTTTCCATGTGCTTGATGAACTCATGAAGAAAGTCATCATTGGTTGACCCAAAAATGATGTCATCAACATACACTTGGGCAACAAAAATGTCATTATCCTTAGATTTTATAAATAAAGTTGGATCAATTGTCCCTCTCCTAAAGCCCTTAGAGATCAAAAATGTTGAGAGTCTCTCATACCAAGCTCTAGGAGCTTGTTTCAACCCATATAATGCTTTCTTAAGCTTGTAAACATGGTTTGGATAATCTATACTTTCAAAATCGGGGGGTTGCTCTACATACACTTCTTCCTTAATAAACCCATTTAGGAATGCCGATTTTACATCCATTTGATGAAGTTTGAAACCCATGTAAGCGGCATATCCTAATAGTATACGGATGGACTCTAACCTAGCTACCGGAGCATAAGTCTCATCATAATCAAGTCCTTCAACTTGGTTAAACCCCCTAGCCACCAACCTAGCCTTGTTTCTTGTCACTTTACCTTGATCATCTAATTTGTTCCTAAAGACCCATTTAGTTGTCACAATTGTGTTATCACTAGGTCTTGGAACTAACTCCCATACTTCACTCCTTTCAAATTGATTTAACTCTTCTTGCATTGCTAAGATCCAATCGGTATCAATTAATGCTTCATCAATTGATTTTGGTTCAAATTGTGAGATTAAGGCAATTTGACTAGTTTGATTCCTAAAATGAGATCTAGTCCTCACTCCTTGTTCAATATCCCCTACTACTTGGTCAATAGGGTGATCTTGATGATGCCTAAGAGTCCTAGAACTTGTGGGCTCATCACACTTATTATTTTCAATTTTACGTTCATCATCCGAGTCACCTCTTCCTCCCCCTTGATCATTACCTCCTAATTGTAAGTTTTGAATTGCATGAGTTATATCTTGATTTCTTGCATTTATATCTTCATCAATAGGAGATTTTCTAGGGTAAGTGTTGTTAGACTCATCAAATTCAACATTTGATGATTCCTCAATCATTTGGGTTCTCTTGTTGTATACCCTATAGCCTTTGCTAGAGGATGAGTAACCAACTAGGATTCCTTCATCCGCTTTGGCCTCAAATTTTCTTAAGTCATCTTTGGTGTTTAAAATGTAAACCTTACATCCAAACACTCTAAAATAGTGGATTTTGGGTATTTTTCCACTCCACAACTCAAAAGGTATTTTTCCTAAAAATTGATGAATTAACACCCTATTTTGAATGTAGCAAGCGGTGTTAACCGCTTTCGCCCATAAATAGGTGGGTAATGAGTAAGCATTTAGCATTGTCCTAGCGGCTTCTTGTAAAGCTCTATTTTTCCTCTCAACAACTCCATTTTGTTGAGGGGTTCTTGGACATGAAAATTCATGTTTGTACCCATTTTCTAAATAAAATTTTGAGAAGTTTGAGTTTTCAAACTCTCCACCATGATCACTTCTAATCCTATTGATTTTCAAGGTTCTTTCATTTTCTACCCTTTTGCTAAAACCTATGAAAATAGCTAAGGTCTCATCCTTATTTTTCATGAAATAAACCCAAGCATATCTAGAATAATGGTTGTGTGTTGTTCGGGTGGCGGTGATTCGAGTGACACGGGCAGAGGGAGTCGGGGCTGAGGGGAAGAAGCGATCGGTGAGGACTGAAACCTTTATGAATTATGTTGGATTTCTTCATGTTCTTCGGATCGGGGGTTTGATTGAGCTCACAGCTCGATTGTAAATCGATCGGGGTTCCATGGGTTTGGATCGCGAGGGAAGAAGAAGCCGAGCTTGGAAGTTGGACTGTTCTAGGGCAAGGGTTTTGATTTTGAGGTAAGCATTTAAGAAGTTGTGAGGTTTTGTAAAGATTTCCTTTGGATTTCGTTCAATTATCTGAATTGGGTTGAGTTTACAGATTGATCAGTGGGATCCTCTATGTTAGACTGTGTGGGAGAAGTTGGGTTTCAATCGGAACAAGCTTGATTAGGGCTTTGGATCTGAGGTAAGTAGACTTGATTTTTGGTTTGTTCTTGATTGGAAACCCATTTATATTTGTTGTTGTTGGATTTTGGTCAAAGAATCAGAATGTTGAATTACTGTTCCATTGAGTTGTGTTTTGGGGTTTAGCTTGATTAGGGGTTTTGATCGATTTGGGGATGGATCTATTTGGTTTGAGTGTTTAGCTTGGTTAAGGTTTGGTGAGATTGGAGTGGTCCTGTTCTGTTGGTTACTACTATTGGTTTTGATCGTGGTTGATGAAGTTATGGGCTAGGTTGATTTGTTTACTGTGGGATTTGGTTGTAACCAAAGGGATTGTGGAGTTGATCAGTTAAATTGGATTTTGGGTTGTTGTTGATCAGTAATTAGGTGAGGTGAAATCCGATTAAAGCTAAGTATGGATTGATCAAATTAGGTTCTAAATACTGGAGTTTAATGCTGAAAATTATTAGAGGTTGTTGAAATCTATTAAGATTTATTTAGGGTTTACCTTATTGCAAGTGGACCTAATTAGTTGATTAGGTTAATGGATGTTATAGGTTAGATTGGGTTGGATCAGTTAAATGGTATTTGATCCTTAGCTTGGATTTAAACTAACTTGTATCAAGTTGACTTGATCAGTTGGTTTAGATTCGGTTGAAGATCAATTGGAATGAGATTAACTCATGTTTATTTAGCATGAGTTAATTGGATGAGTTGGATTTGATTAGGTTGGTGGGATTTGGATGTAACAATTGGATTATGAATCCAATTGGTTATAACTTTAATTGAATTGTGGTTAGGGTTGTTTTTAGGCAAATTTTAATGTATTATTGTATTTAGTATTGTATGTTGTAATTTGCAGGATTTTGATTTGTTGATCATGCTATATACGGAGTTTACACTTTTGGGGGTTCTTATTTCGACGTGTGTTATACCAGGCAGGTTCTCCTGTACTTGGTCACCACAAGTCTTATTTGTAGTGCATGATTTATTATCCATTGTTAATTATCCTGTTGTCCTTATTCAATTTGTAATGCATGTTGTCCTTATTGTATTCGTTGCTTGACTTGTTGCTTGATACTTACTGTTGACCTTAATATGATCTTGTTGCTATCGATACAATCTCCTTATTTATTGTTAATCTGTGATGAATTGGTTGATTGATGTTGAGCATATCTTGATATATGTAGTAGTTACTTGTTGAACTGAGCATCATAACATCATAGCATCATAGCATGTTGTTGTTGGCTCTCACTAAGACCATTGTTGATAGTGGTATAGTGAGAGCATTATCGCACTGCCTGTGTGGGTGCGACGCATTGCCTGTGTGGGTGCGATCATTGTAGCACTGCCTGTGTGGGTGCGATCATTGTAGCACTGCCTGTGTGAGTACGACGCACTGCCTATGTGGGTGTGATCATTATAGCACTGCTTGTGTAGGTGCTACCCGGACTAGCTAGATACCTCTCTTGGAATACTACCCCACCCCCTCGTGTGTAGTTGGTCTGTTATTGAAGTGGGTGATTCTTGTTGTGCCCTCAGTTTACTGCACTGTGTGAGTGTCTGGGGATGTTGAGAGCAGACAGTGACTAGGCAGCGAGATAGCTCCCCTGTATATTTTCCCCGCTCCCCACTCACGTGTAGTGGTCTGTTATTGGAGTGTGTGCAGTTGTCTTGTCGTGTACCCCAGTTCATTGTGTGGGTGTCTGGGGGTGATGAGTGCAGATAGTGACCATGCATGTTGCCTGTGATGTGTGTTGCATATGTGCATGCATTTGTTGGTAGGTTATTTTACTGCATTTGTTGGTAGTTTATTTACTACATCTTTGTGTGTGGTTGTTGCACTTGTTTGATATATGATTATTGCATTGTGTGACATTACATGCATTATTTGCATTTGCATGATTCCTATTACCTGTTATGTAATATTGACCTTTTTCATTATGTATCATTTTGAGAGACTGTATATCCTTTGATATCCTTGTTTATTTTATATATATGTTGTGCACTTCTATCTTGTATCTCACTGAGTATTTTATACTCACTACCCAAACCCTGAAGTTTCCTTTTTTCTTCCCAGGTAGCAGATAGGGAGATTTACTTTGAAGCTTGGAGTTCTGCCAGACTGCCCCCATCTCACAGCAGGAGAAGTTTATCTTGTTGTTTTACTTCATATGGATTTTGGTTGTATTTGGATCTGTGATCTTTATTCGTGAACTTGTAGAGTTTTGTGCGTATTTGAGATTTGGACTTATGTTTGTACTTGTGTAGATTTGGATCTTGTTATAATTCTGCTGCATAACTTTTGTTATCTCGTGTGGATTTTGTATATACGCTTTTGGTTTTCTCGAGATAGTTTGATATGTCATGCATATGTTAGATTATTAGTTTGTGGTCGTGTGGGTCTTATTCATGTAGTTTAGAATTTGTTATATATGTTGTGGTACGTGAATTGTGGCCGTGTGGGCCTTATGTTAATTGTATATAGGAAAGTTGAATTGTTACAGGGGAGATGCTGTCGAAATTTTTTGGACAACCATCTCTTGGGACGTGATAACCTTAGTTTTGATGATGACACGAAGTTCAAGTTATGTGTGTGTTGTGTACTGATATGCTTATCTAGTATGCAGAGTACACAGGAAAATCATAGTTGAGGCTAGGCAAAGTAAGTTCTAGTTGAGGCTATGCAAGAGCAAGTCCTGGTTTGAAGGATCATGCAGAAGTCTTAGCAAGGTCAAGTGCACCAGGTGCAAGTCTAGGCAGGTCAAGAGGACCGGATGCATGACAAAAATTCAAGCAGGTCAGGAGGACCGGATACGTGGTGGAAGTCTAGGCGGTCAGGTGGACCGGTAGCCTAGCAGCAAATCTTGGGGGTCGAGGATCATGGCTAAGCAGGAAATTCAACAAATCTGAAGGATTTGTTGGCAAATCAGGTAAATTCTCCCGAGTGGAGTGAGTAAGAATGCGTTCTTGGAGTGGACAGTAGGCGTCGGTCTAACCCAAGATTTCACTAGTATCCTGAAGTTAAGACCACTTAATAGTTCAAAAACTGTTAATCCATTTCTGCAACTTTGATTTTTTCACTAACTGGTAATGTATGAATTGGAGAGGTGGGAACTTTGATTCCGGATGACTCTATCCGGAATCCAGGCCACCGACGGTCCAGGCGTCCGGATTGTGAATCAAGCCACGAAGCGATGATGTGGTGTTGTCATAGTGGTCGGGACACCTCAACATCTAAGCGCCTAGGTTCGGATAAACAAAGCGACAGTCAAAGTTCATCCAGAACCTCCACGTTAGCACGGAGTCGATTGGAAGGGAAATCCAGGCGAATGGAAGTGTCAAGTCAACATTGTCGATGGTGAATCGGCGGATGTCGTGGAGGCGCCTAGAAAGGGATTCCAGGCGCCCAGAAAGCCTTATAAAAGACCTTCGATAGAAGGCTTCCAGACATCAATTCAAGCCATTCCATAGCAAGCCGACGGCAGTCTGCACGTGAACGATCACCCTAAAAGTCGTCGTAACGCCGGAGTTCTGCACCACAAGTCATCTTCTCAACCTCCGATGATTTGGTAACAATTTATTTGTCTGCACGTGAACGATCACCCTAAAAGTCGTCGTAACGCCGGAGTTCTGCACCACAAGTCATCTTCTCAACCTCCGATGATTTGGTAACAATTTATTTGTATGCACTTAATTTCATTACGATAAAGTTTTATCATACCTTAGATTTTGTAAATTATTACAACTCCTCTCCAGAAGGAAGGAGTTAATTAGTGGATTGCCCATACGTAAACGATTAAAGATCGTGGGCCTTAGAGTAACAGCCTGTGGCTGTGAACCAAGTAAAAAGAACTTGTGTCTCCTTGTGTCTCTTGCAATTGTTATTTTCGCTGCAACGTTTTCTTTGATTTATGAGCAAACGAACGTATTCGACGAATTTCCAAAAATCAAGAAAACGCTACAAGATAGCGCTATTCACCCCCCCCCCCCCCTCTAGTGCTCTCTTCAATCCTACAACAGTCCTCGAGCACAGTAACCTCCCGATCGTAGGAACCAGAGGATCGCCGCCTCCTTCGCGTAGTCGATCGGAGAAACTAGAGTGCCCCAGCCTCCTTCGCCTGGGCGATCAGAGGAACCCGAGTGCTAGCCTGCATGTAAATCATGATTTTCCCTCTTCGTAAGGGTTGGTCGAGTCTCGTCACTCCCAGCATGAAGCGATCTTCACTGTTGTCGAAAACGAGAGCACTGCATGGCTCTTCCTGGTCGACCGCCACTATTGCTCTTCTTCCCAACCGACTTCCTTTTATTTCTCCCAAAGAGAGAGATCCTGAATGGCTTTTGAAGTTGTATCCTTCCCAAGCACTGGACGACGTTAGATGCGGGCAAATTGGCTTCTCCCTTGCGCAGCCGAGAGCCTAAACCTCCATCAGAGGTTTGTGAAACCGTCGAATATTACTGTCCGTGGACGAGAGCCGCAATCGGTGGTGGATCTTGCTATTGATGGCATTCGCCGATCACTGAAGTACTCGTTGCTATCGGAAATAATATCCAGTCACCAGAGAAGGCATCTCACTGGTTGCTTGCGGTTGGTTGTTGGGTTGGCTGTCAGAGTTCGACACCGAAAGCTTGTAAAGCTTCTAGAGATTATTCCATCTTCGTCGAAAAGGTTCGGCCATTTGTCCTAAATCGGTGATCAAATATTAACCATCAAAAATTACACCAGGAATATGATTTCGGTGATAATTAAAAAGCCCCAAAAATATATTATGACAAACGTTATTGCGTGTTTTGATTATTAGGATTTTTCTCTCAAATCGATTGTTTTTGATTATCAGCTAGTACCGAAGATGGTGACACGACTCGTGGCTTTGGAAGTCGTCCAAACAAAAGTTTGGTGTGGATCACTAGTAGAGGCGAAACTTCGACAAAGATCGCTCGATTGATATCATTCTCATTCAGCGTCATACTCCAGGTAGGCGTAGAATATTTATTATTCTAAAAAATTTTAAATTCCAATCATATTTTGTACCTGTTATATTTTACATGCGTGTGTTGCGAGTGTTGTAATAATTAGATTTAATTATTATTTTATTTCTGCTACGCACAATTATGATATATGTAAACACGCGCAACGCACCAGATCGATCCCAACAAATACACCAGTATTGTTCGAGAGGAAATATCGATTACCTTGGGATAGACCACCTTCAAACATATCAAACACCGATGTAAAAGATAGAATTACAGTTAGCGTATCAACGATCATCATGGTGAAATTGAAGTCCTAGAATTGTCCTTTAAAATCACTTTTCGCATAACTTCTCACTTTCTTTCTTAATTCATTTTCTTTTACAATAATTCTCTCCACTTTGATTCATTTAGATAGCGTACTTTGCATTCAGATTAGTACTCGACTTCATGGTCCCAACGAATGATATTTTATTCCTTAATGATAATCGTGATTTATGAAAATCACACATCAAACACTTCATCCTTAAACCCCCAAGAATTGACACTTTTAATTTTCCTCGAAACCTTCTTTTATAGGTTTGTTGTCAGACTAATTTTCGCCTATCAGTCGACTAATCTTACCTGTCAATCCACTGCTCCATTAAATCCAACCGTTGCATCTGCAAAATGACTCTTACCAACTTAGTTTGACCATCATCAGTTGACTGTTCAACCTCACTAATCGACTAATAGGCAATCTAATTTTCAATCAATTTTTGAACTTTTTGTTCTCTGATACAATGTCATCAATCGACTGTTAAACTTCATCAATTGACTAATAGGCAATCAGTTGAGTTTTCAGTCAATTTCTAAACTTTCTCTGTTTGCTATTATAATGGCAGCAGTCGATTGATAAAACTTATCAATCGACTAGTATTATAGCAAAATATTATAAAAGAAATCCTAAACCCTGACATTTTAGCATGTCGCGAAGTCATTGTATTAAATCTTAGTTATTGTAGAAGAGACTTAGTTACTGTAGTGACCTAAAATACTATAGAAAATCCTTTAAAAAATCCCTTAAACTCTAATTTCAGAGTTTAAAGTCCATCGATCAATTGATACTCCTATTTTCAGCCTTACCAACTTGAATTCTCATCTTGTCTGGTATTTGGTTGACTTCAACCTATTAGGATTCTTTTTTACTCGACATCCAATCAACTTTGACCTATCCAGCTTTCCGTTACCTAACATCCAGTCAACCTTAACTATCATGACTTTGCTATTGTCAAACATTCGATCTTCCTTGACTCGTTGGATTTTTCATCTCATGTCTAACATCTAGTCAATCATGACCTATTATGACTTCTTTCATTGCCAAGTGTCTGATCCTCTATAACTAACTTGAATTTTATCTTTGTCAACTCCCTATTAGACTTTCAACTATCAAATGTTTTGTCAACCATGACCCATTTAAACTTCTCATCTTGTCAACTCCCTATTGGACTTCCGACCACCAAGTGTTCGGTTAACCGTGATCCACTTGGATTTTCGACCATTTCACCCTAAGTATCCGATCATCCATGATCCACTTAGACTTAACACCTCATGTTAACTCCGACCGTTAAATGTCCGATCAATCATTCACTTGGACTTCTTTACTATCAAACATCCAGTTAACATTAACCTATTTAACATCTCACTTAATCAACTAATATATTAATCAAACATGAAAAATCAAACTCAAGTCAAACCGAGCTTGGTCAACCTAGTCAACTTTAACCAAAGATTGATTGCATCAATATTTTTATTTTATTTTATTGTCTTTAGGGCACTATCACACTCTTAAATTATCTAGGCAATTTCTCTGGATACTTACCCAGTATCTTCTCAATCTAAGATAGTTTAGTCATTCAAATATATCTTCTTAATTAAATTTCTTTTCAAGCTCCACCTCAATTTAGACCAACTACCCTCTAGTCGGAGTATCTTCTCAAATTAGACCAAGGTTGTCAAACTCGCGATTCCAATGTCGACTCGGTTAGGGGTGCACAAACTCGTATCGTAAATTCGTATCGTAAACTCGTACGAGTTTACAGATAATCAAAAAAAGAGTTATAAAATGTCAAATAATATATATTTGATCATAACTTCACATATCTAATAAAAAAACATAAACATAGTTATCAACAACATGTTTTCACATATAAAAAAAGACTAAACATAAAAATTTAACATGAAAAGATATGAAATTTTCAAAATTTATGTTTCAACATCAAGTTACAAAATGACAAATTTAAAATTTCATACAAAAATAATCCAATAGATACACCAAATAAGCTTCCATTGTCCAAATTTGATAAAAGGAAACATCAAACAAAGATTTCCTTTGTTTATCGAGTTTACCGAGTTTGACCGAGTTGACTCGTGAGTTTACCGAGTTAACTCGGGAGTTTACGAGTTTACAAGGGGGGCCCGATTTTAAGCTGATTCAACACGGAATTGAAATAATAGTTCGTAAACTCGTAAACTCGCCGAGTTGACTCGCAATTTTGACAACCTTGAACTAGACTACTTATCCTTACCCTTAAGTACATCAATCTTGTCTATCTAATCTTTACTACTTTGAGTGACTTCTTGATCTAGGATACCTACCATCAAGTTCTAAATCACTTGATCTAGATTATTTATACTCGAACTCTAATTCATCTTGTATGATTACACATTTGAAACATCAACATTAAATACATATTTAAATTAATGTTTATGACTAAATTATTAAAATACCATCGCCCAACCTAGAGAAACCAATTTCACAAATTACAAATCAACAACTATTTAATTCTATTTACAATGATTTTACTATTTATCTAGTAGGGCCATCGTTCACTTAATATTCATATACTTTTATGAAATTTAATTACTCATGCACGTTACTAAATGATTTTCGTGATAAAATAATTTTTTCTAAAATAAATTATTCATTCGCCGAAATTAAGTCGAGACCAATTACTCGAACTAATTAATTTAAAATAATTATCGAAAAATGGCCGATCACTTGTAATACATGTCAGTATAACAAAAATAAAAATAAAAATAAAAATGTTTTGTTAGATTAATACTTTTTACGTCGGTAATCATTTCAGACGCTCGGTTGTTTTCCTTCCGTCGAATTAAATGCTTAAATTGACATCGTCAGCGATTCAACTTCCGAGGAGTTTTCCCGGAATCGGAAGCAGATCCACCAGGCACCAGGCATACGCTGGATTGACGGTCCCACGGAAGCATCACAGCCTTTTCTCAGATGCCCGTCCCTGCGCTAGCATTGAACCAGCAAAACACGCGTGGACGCGTAGCTCACCAGCCTCTTCAGGGCTTGTTTGGCCCGTGCAGCCACAACGATTCCACTGCTGCCTGCTGCTTGCTGCTTGCTGCTTGCTGCTTGCTGCTTGCTGCCTGCTGCCTGCTGCTGCTGCTGCAGCGCGGTGCGTGGGATGAAGCTGTGGCCTTCAGTGCGGTGCAGGCTTTGCTTGCTTGGCGTTGATGAGTTGAGGGAGGGAGGGAGGGAGCGATCAGGATTCGGATCAGATATGAGCGATACGGATGGATGAGCAGAGCAATAATTAAAGTGGCATCGATGCCCCGCACGTCACCTTGTTTGCTAGTTGTAGGGATTGTGTCAGAGTTTGCAGGCTTTGGGCAACTATTTCCCTTCCAGAAAATAATTATTCTAATCGTAACTTTACCAGGTAAAAGTTTAAAACAGACAGCACGTATTATTTTTTAAAATTTAAGAATATTTAAAAATGTACTTTATTTTTATTTTTTACGTATTTAATTTTCATTTTATTCTTTAGTCAGTAATTGATCTTTTATATATAATTTTTTCCTTCTTCCTTCTCTTCTATCCGTAATTTTTTTTCTTTTTTCTTTCTTATTAAACTAAATTAAATTTTAATAAATAAAATTTTAAATATATTTATTTTTATTTTAAAATTTTAAAAAATAATATAAAAGAAGATTAATAAAATATTAAAAATATTTTTTGATTTTTCAATATCTTCCATTTTTAATATCTCATTATAAAAGAATAAAAAAATTAAATTAAATTAATAATGAGAATTGATTTTATTAATAAAAAAAATAATAAATAAAAATAAAAAATTGCTTCGATGTTAATTTTTAAAAACAACATCACAACTTAAATATCAATAACGTTGTGGTACAGATTTTTAAAAATCAATATCACAGTAGTTGTTCTTCTCACACACTATAGTGTTGGTTTCTGAAATTTAAGATCATTATGGTATTGATCTTCGAAAACTAGCACTACAATGTTCTGAAATTATTTTAAGCACTACTGAGAGGGTTTTAAAACAGTAAACAAGGACATATTTAGACTCAAATTTATCTAATAAACTCATAGGAGTTGAAATGTGTTCGATCGAAACTCTTTAGGTCCATCAATGAGTTTTGATTAAAATCCATTGATGGACCTAAACAATTTAGATTTTTAAAATTTTACAATGAGATGGAAGTTAAAGTGCGTAGAAGGTAGATATAGTGAAAAATCTTGGTACTCAGTCTTCCATAAGAAATTATAGGCCCGTGTCAATTGGTACAAAGTTTATAATTTTCTAAATCTTTTGAACAATATTAGAAATCCTTTATGATGATAAAGGACACATTTGGACTCCTAGGCACTGTAGAAACCTATATGAGTTGGAATGAACCTGGTCAAAGCTCTCTAAGTCAGTCAATGAGTTTTGACTGAAACCCATTGATGGACCTAAGAAACTTGGATTTTTGAAAACTTGCAATGAGATGGAAGATGTTAATATATAGAATGTATATTGCTATAAAATCTTAGTCCAAAGACATGTAGTGAAGTTGTAGTCGTGTGCCAACTAATATAAACTATGGTGTTGATTTTTAAAGACCAACACCATAATGTTGGTTCTTCTCACACTATGGTGTTGATATTCGAAGATAAACACCACTATGTTGTTGATCTTCGAAAACTAACACTAAAATATTTTTAAAATTTTAAATCATTTTAAGCACTACTAGGAAGACCTTAAAATAGTAAATGAGAGCTTATTTGAACTCAGATTCACCTAATAAATCCATATAAGTCAAAATGGGTATGATTATAACTCTCTGAGTCCATCAATGGATTTTGACCAAAACCTATTGATGGACCTAGGAGACTTGAAATTCTGAAAACTTGTAATGAGATGGAAGAGGTAAGTGTGTAGAAGGCAGATATGGTAATAAATCCTAATCCTGAGTCTCCTATATGAAGTTATAAGCCTGTGTCAATTGACACGTAGTCTAAAATATTTTATACCATTTGAGCAATGTTGGAAATCTTTTACAATAATAACGGAGGGCACCCTTGAAATCTCAAGCACTACAGAAACCAATAGATGCTAGAATGGGTTCAACCAAAACTCTCTAGGTTTATCAATGAGTTTTAGACAAAATTCATTAATAAACCTAGAGTATTTGAATTTTTGAAATTTTACCATGAGATGGAAGATGTGAGTGTGTAAGATGTATATATGGTATCCATATCTAATTATAACATCCCTACAATAAGTTATGTGTACATGTTAAATACCTACTTCGATAGGCAATAAGTTTTGACTCGAGTATCAGAATGAAACTCGTTGAGAGATATATATTTAATACTAAGTAGAACCTGTTGGTGCAAGGAACACTAGTCTGTCCTCGAAATTTTGATGTTTGACAATACACCTAGGTCTGTTCAGTTTGACCAATGGTTGATCCAAATTAAATATGTAACGACCCGGCCCGTTCGCCCGTGGGAATTCTACTTATCCCGACTCCTATTTTCCTGTGGGTCATGGGCCGTCGACCATCGACCGTGTCGTTACCTACTAGGACTTTCCACCCCTGCTCAGTGGATTTTTACCTTCCCCAGATTCGAACTCTAGATCTGCAGGCTAAAGTACTAAAGTTCCTTGAATCTGATAACCAAGTGAGAAGTTCTCACTTGGTTACCAGATTCAAGAAACTTTAGTACTTTAGCCTGCAGGTCTAGAGTTCGAATCTGGGGAAGGTAAAAATCCACTGAGTAGGGGTGGAAAGTTCTAGTAGGTAACGACACGGTCGATGGTCGACGGTCCATGACCCACAGAAAAATAGGAGTCGGGATAAGTAGAATTCCCACGGGCGAACGGGCCGGGTCGTTACAATAAAAAGCGCCTTTTTATTGTAACGACCCGGCCCGTCCGCCTGTGGGAATTCTACTTATCCCGACCCCTATGTTTCTGTGGGTCATGGGCCGTCGACCATCAACCATATCGTTACCTACTAGGACTTTCCATCCCTGTCCAGTGGATTTTTGCCTTCCCCAGATTCTCACTTGGTTATCAGATTCAAGGAACTTTAGTACTTTAGCCTACAGGTTTAGAGTTCGAATCTGGGGAAGGCAAAAAAATCCACTGGGCAGGGGTGGAAAGTCCTAGTAGGTAACGACACGGTCGATGGTCGACGGCCCATGACCCACAGAAAAATAGGGGTCGGGATAAGTAGAATTCCCACGGACAGACGGGCCGGGTCGTTACAATAAAAAGGCACCTTTTTTTTTATTGTAACGACCCGGCCCGTCCGCCCGTGGGAATTCTACTTATCCCGACCCCTATTTTTTTGTGAGTCATGGGTCGTCGACCATCGACTGTGCCGTTACCTACTAGGACTTTCCACCCCTGCCCAATGGATTTTTGCCTTCCCCAGATTCGAACTCTAGACCTGCAGGCTAAAGTACTAAAGTTCCTTGAATCTGGTAACCAAGTGTTCTCACTTGGTTACCAGATTCAAGGAACTTTAGTACTTTAGCCTGCAGGTCTAGAGTTCGAATCTGGGGAAGGCAAAAATCCACTGGGCAGGGGTGGAAAGTCCTAGTAGGTAACGGCACGGTCGATGGTCGACGGCCCATGACCCACAAAAAAATAGGGGTCGGGATAAGTAGAATTCCCACGGGCGGACGGGCCGGGTCGTTATAAAATATGACCTAATATTTGGATGTGAGTGAAGTCTAGTCAGATTAGTTTGACCATAAGACTAGTAAGAAGTCTTGGTCAGTTAGACTAGGCAAGAAGTCCTAGTCAATTATCGGGTAAGGAGAAGTCCTAGTTGAGGCTAGACAGGAAAAGTCCTAATTGCGGCTAGGCAAAGGAAGTCATGATCGGGAGGATGGGGAAAGAAAAACTTTGTTTGGAGGACTAGGCAAGGAAAACCTAGTGAGTGAAGCTGGGCAAGAAGTCCTAGTTGGAGGTTGGGCAGAAAGTTCTAGTGAGTGAAGTTGGGCAAGGAAGTCTTAACTGGAGGTTAGGTAAGGGAAAGCCCAAGCAGGTCAAGGGTGATCGGATGTTTGGCAAGTGAGAAGTCTACATATGGAAGTAACTAGTCATAATTAGAGGTTAGGCAAAGAAAAGTCCAAACAGATCAAGGTTGATTGAATGTTTGACAGGTGGAAAGTCTACCTATGGAAGTGACTAGTCCTAACTGAAAGTTAGGCAAGGGTCTAGTAGGTTAGACCTACATAGCAAGGCTTAGGTAAGTCTAGTACGTCAGAAGGACTATAGGTAGACTTTGGTTGCTTTGTTTGTGTGTATGCTCATCTTGCAGGAATCAAAAGTTGGAAGTAAGACTAAATAAGCATAAAAGGAGCAAACAGAAATAGCTGAACTAAGCCTACGGTCAACTCAAGTTAAACCCAAGTTGACTGGATCAAGGCGCCCGGATGTCAGGTGCTCGGACGGTCTAACACCCCTGGATGGTCCAAGCTCTTGGATCAAGAAGAATCGACCCCGATAAAGACCGAAGAGATCAGATTAGATTGGATAGGATTCGTATAAGAATTCAGGCGCTCGGAAGAGTCTATATAACAGCCTCAATGTGCACCACAAGGAATAACCTCACTACTCCTCATTCTTTATCTTGTGGTGCTGCTGAACACGAACGTCTTCCAACTCGTGCGATCGAAGGAGATCTAGGAAGGGTGTGCTACGTTCAAGGACTTCTAGATCGGCTACACGGGAGGTTTCTTTGTAAAGTCTTACTATTTGCACTTGTGTTTCATTATATTATTGAACTGTAAGATGAGTTTCTTCGTCTTCAGAAAAGTTTCAAAAAGGAGACCAATAGTGGACGGGGTGTCTTTCCGTACATATGCCTTGGACGTATTAACCCTTGGGGGTTAGGAATCAAGTAAATTCGCGAGTCTCCTATCTCTTTATTTAGTATCGCTGCCAGTTTTTGTGTTAGTAACGAACAAACAAACAAAAAAGAGTGTTATTTACCCCCTCTAATGCCACACAACGATTTTTCAATTAGTATCAGAACATGCCTACTCTTGATTGGACTAACTGCTACGGGGGCACCACGATGAAGATGGAGGGGGAGAAAAGTACAATTTTAAAAGTTCATTTTAAAATTCACATAACTTGTTTTAAGTGCAGGGAGAGAGAACACTATAAAAATCAGTGTCATACTTGTAAGACTCAGACGACACCACTGGTGGCAAAAGAGTAACCAATGCAACAGTTCGACGATCTAAAGAGCACATCACATGCTTTAGTATCAAAACCGTGAACACTACAAGAATCGATGTCCGAAAAAGAAGATGGAGACAAAATCAAAATTAGGGGGTGCGATTCTGATAAGTTTATTTATTTACGAAAATACCCCAATAGTTTCGCACGATAGAGTTATTTTTTCTACAAATTTAGATTAGTCCAAAAATATTAATTTAACTAATTTTAAATTCTAACAATTTAGATAATTCAAAATTAATAAACTTGACTAGTCAAACCTTAGAAAATTCAAATTTAATCAATTTAAAAAATTCAAACATAGAATATTTAAATTTAATCAATTTGACAAATTCAAATTTAACTAATTCAACTTTAAAAAACATAAATTTAATTAATTTAAAAATTTTAAATAATTCAAAGTTAGATAATTTAAATTTAAATAATTTAACTAATTTAAACTGTACTAATAAAAATTTAAATAATTTGATAAATTTAAAATTATCTACTTTGATTAATTTAAATTTTAATAATTTGATCAATTCAAACTTGACTAATAAAATTTTAAAAAATTTGACAAATTTAAAATTATCTACTTTGACTAATTGAAATTTAGAATAATTTAAATTCAAATAAATTGATCAATTCAAACTTTACTAATAAAAAATTAAATATTGATAAATTCAAAATTATCTACTTTAACTAATTCAAATTCAGATAATTTAAGTAATTTAAATAATTCAAAATTTTTAAAATTAAATATAATTAATAATATTAATTTAAAAAATTAAATTAATTTTGAAATTTTAATTAATAATAATAATATTTAAAAAAATATAAACTTAGATATTATCAATAATGAAAATTCATCTACTTGACAAATTCAATTGATAAATATGAATTAAATTATAATTTGACTAATTAAAATTTAACAAATTCAATCACTAATAATTTAAATTTAACTAATCTCGATTTAATTTAAATAAATAAAACATTGTACCAATTCTTTAACCAATTCAACCAAGATAATACACAATTGAATAATTCAAATCTAATTAATTTAATAAATCTAAAAATTAATAATAATTCAACCAAAAATGTTAAAATTAATAATCATCATTATAAATTAAATTTAATTAATAATTTAAAATTAAATAATCAAGATATTCCTAATAATAAGATAAATTCAAAATCCATCAGGAAAATTTCTAAAATTAATCATCTAGCCATAAAAAATTCAAAAATAAATCTTAAAAATTCTTACAATAATCTTTCAAACTTTAAAAATAATAATTAAAATTTAAATATTAAAAATAAAAATTTAAAAACTATAATTAATTATAATCATGTACCATTTAATTCTGAAATAATAAATAATTCTAAAAATTTAAAACTAAATCTAAAAATTTTAAAATTAATTACCAAAATTTAAGAAAATACATTTTTTAATTTTAACAAGTCAAATTTAAATTTTAGGAAGTTCAAGTTTAAATAATGAAATTAATTTACTTCAAGTTTTATTTAATTATGGAATATAACTTAATTTAAATCTAAAATTAAATCTCCAACCTTAAAAATTTAAAATCAAAATTTAAAAAATATAATTAAAATCCATAAGATTAATTATAATAAAATATTTATAATTATGAAACTAATTTAAAATATTATCAAATGAAATAAAAACATAATAAAAGTCTAAATATGTCAATGTGGATTGACACATTTGTAGGTCCATATCAAATATATCAAATCGAGAATTTGATATATTATTAAAAATTAAAAAATTACTTGCCTTGATTGACTCATGTTTATTAGTCATGCACATGTATATGCTTTACTTTATATACACATAAATGTCATGTAATCATGTTTACTTACTGCTTAATCTAGAATTGTTAGTTAATGATACATGAATGATGTGCATAGGGTTTATATTCGTATTTACACTTTATTTTCACATCTTTCCATCCCTAATCCGTGCATTTAGGCATATATCTTACATTTCTTAGTTCAGAGATCTGCTCTCATTTTTACTTGTTTCAGGATGGAAGATGGAGCAAAATCGGGCAAAATCGGAGTTACTAATGAATACAAGGCAAGACAGGGCCGTGCCTCACAGGCACGGCCGTGTCTAATCAAGTTCCTGGCCGTGCTTCACAAGGCACGGGCGTGTCTACAAAAAGATTATCAACAAGCCCTAGTCGTGCCTCATAGGCACGACCGTGCCATCATCCCCCTTCAGCAGCAGACAAGGTCGTGTCTACCAGACACGGCTGTGCTTCAAAACAGAAGAGAGCCAAGGCTTGGCCGTGCCTCCAAACAGAAGACCAGATGCTGCTGGCCGTGCCCCACAGGCACGGCCGTGTTTCTCATCAGAGGCGTCCCTGCTGTTGGCCGTGCCTCCCAGGCACGACCGTGCCCTACAAAATCTGAAGAAACAGGCTTTGGCCGTGCCTCACAGGCACGACCGTGCCTCCAACCAGAGACACCACTGCCTCTGGCCGTGCCTAAAAGGCACGGCCGTGCCCTGAACAGAGGCTTCACTGCTTCTGGTCGTGCCTCCCAGGCACGGCCGTGTGGACAGAGGCGTGTCTGACCATGGGCTGCAGCTATAAATATCTTTTTTTTGGGACCCTAGCAAGAGGGGAGACCTTGGAGAGCCACCGGAGCTATTTAGAGCCACCGAAGCCTATTCCGGAGCAAGATTCGACGATCCATCCACCGATCCGACTTCTCCATCCCATCTTCATCTCATCTACGAAGAGTTCACAGTTCGAGGAAGAAGAAAACCATAGATAAGTTCTGTTTTCCTGCATTTCTTGTGTAATCTTTGGAATAGGATGTATTCTCTTTATTCTTCCTTGTATTGTGCTCTCTCCGATATGGAGTAGTTCCCTAGGTTCTAGGATGTAGGATAAATCAGGTGTATTGGATGATTATTGCTTGGATTTGTTAATCTACTGTTTCTATGATTTGATTGTCTATTGCCTTGTGGATTTATGCTTGTGTTGTGAATGATGAAATGCTTGTGTATAAATCTATGAGGGTAGGGATTAATTGTGATTTGAGGAATCATTAGGCTGTACACCGGGGCGCTTCGTGACAGGAAGAAAGCCTTGAACCGGGCGAGTTTCCGAGGGGTTTCTTAAATCATAATTAGTTTCTATGAGGGATAGTTAGCGGTTATTCATTGTTGGAGAGAGGTCTGTAAAAAAGATATCCTGTGACAGGGGATAGGATTTTAGTAGCATTCCGGGGCGCCTAAGTGACACAGGAAAGCCTTGAACCGGGCTATCTAGAATCACCTCGATCTAACAATAATGACGTAAGAACACCAATGATTTATTCTGAGGATACCTGACGAGGTCTAATTGGATATATTGGTTAGCGTCCCTATAATTGTACAATTATTGAGGAAAGGTAGAGGATCCAAGTCAATCAATCAATATCCTGAGGAGTCTGAAATCCTAGGATCGTTTCACTTCCATTGTCACAGTCGTTTCTTTTCTCCGAAATTAGGATTAAGTACTCTAGAGTGCTCCCTTCTCTCCCACAACAACTCATGCTCATTTTCTCTCCCACCTTTTTGTGCTAGTTTCTAGTAAATAATTCCACGGTCCCTGTGGATTCGATCTTTTTATTACTTGACGACGCCCGTATACTTGCAGGAGCCTATCAATGAATATATAATACTCATCAAACATAATATCAGGGTGGGGTGAGATGATAGTATGTTAGGGATGCTTAGTATAGGTAGTCAAGTAGGATAAGTAGTACCTTGTTTGGTCTGCTTAGCTAAGTCGACAAAATTGAAGCTACCTCATCACATCCTAGACTAGTTAGATCAAGATGTTTTTAAGAAGTTGATTAAAATCATAATTTCTTAAAAAGGCTTTGTCTAAGGAAGTTGTCATTATTTCAATAACCAAGAAGACCCCTGCCTCGCCACGACCAAGAATCCAATTTTAAAATGTGGGCGTAACCAACTGACAGTTAAATCTAAATCTAACATAAGGTCAAATACTCATTAGAAATCAACTTAAATAAATAAAAATAAAATTGATACAACATCTTACAAAACCCATAAGGTAACCCCCTATATGTCATGTACTGAGAGACTTAGAATGAGTGAAATGATAAGGACAATTAAAGTATAAAGTTTTTTGAAAATTTTCAAAAATTATTAAAACTATTTTTTAAAAATTTAATAATTACTTGAGATTCATGTTTGCTATGTCTACCTATATTATAGTTTTCAAAAATATAAATCTTTAAAAATTAGTTGGCCAACACTTAGATACAAAACTTTTAGGTCAATACTATATCTAAGAACCCTAAGACACATAGGCAGAAATTCCTTGTGGTCAACAAGGATATTCTAAGAGAGTGTCTAGTTGAGGAGAATATTATCCTTGAAAGATCCTATTTTTGAAAGACATTTTAAAAATTACTTAAAAATCTCTTTGTAAATATATTTTTGAAAACTAATGTTTTTAAAATATTTTATAAATTGATCTTTTGACTTAGAACAACCCCTAAGACATATAGCGAGATTGTCTTGTAGTTAATAAGGAGCCCTATGGTAGTGTCAGGATAGGGGGAAGTCTAAATTGAAAGCTCAATTAAAATTCATATTTTGAAACGATTTTTTGAAAATCATAAATTATTTGTTCTATTGACTTATATTAACCTCTTAGACAGATAGGGAGTTTACCTTATGGGTAACAAGGAGCCCTAATGGAGTGTCAAATTAAGGGGGAGGTCCAAAATTAAAAGAATAAACATATTTTCAAAATATCTTTTATAAATCTTTGAAAAACACTTGAAAATTTTTTGAAAAGCTATTTCAAAATCATGTTTCAAAATTAATTTTAATTATTTTTTAAAATTTGGGTCAAATCCTAAGATACATAGGAAGGTTGCTTTGTGTTTAACAAGAGTCATAAGAATGTGTCAGGTTAAGGGAGAGATCCTAGTTGAATGAGTGATAAATATTTTTTTCAAAAACCATCTACTTTATATCTCAAAAACACATTTCAAAACTTGATTTGAAAATCTTTTAAAAAATTATATTGAAATTTTTTTGGAAAAATTCTTTTTAAAAATTCTTTTAAAATTATTTTTAAAATCTACTATGGTCTTTTAAGAATTATCAAGACTAAGTTGTGACCATAGGATATACCATAATTGTTGGTGCAATCTAATAAGTTTGATGTATGAAAAGGGAGAGAAGGGGCTTAAGTTAAAAAATCTAGATTTCTCCTAGATTATTAAATCCTGATATGATTTTAAACTTAAGAAATTTTCAACATTAAAAAGAGGGAGATTGTTGGTACAAGGAGCACTAGTCTATCCTAAGAGTTTCAATGTTTGATAATACACCTAGGTTTGTTCAGTTTGACCAAGGGTTGATCTAAATAGAACCTAATGTTTGGATGTGAGTGAAGTCTAGTCAGGTCAGTTTAACTAGGAGACTAGCGAAAAGTCTTAGTTAGTTGGACCAAACAAGAAGTCCTAGTCGAATAGACCGAGCAAGGAGAAGTCCTAGTAGAGGATAGACAGGGAAAGTCCTAGTTGCAGCTAGGCAAAGAAAGTCCTAATCTGGAGGATTGGGTAAGGAAGACCTAGTTTGGAGGACTAGGCAAGGAAGAGTTGGTTGTGAAGCAACAAGTTCTAGTTGGAGGTTGGGCAAGAAGTCTAGTGAATGAGGCTGGGCAAAGAAGTCCTAACTGGAGGTTAGGCAAGGGAATGTCTAAGCAGATCAAGGGTGATCGAATGTTTGGTAGGTGAGAAGTCTACCTATGGATTTGGCTAGTCATAACTGAAGGTTAGGTAAAGAAAAGTCCAAATAGGTCAAGGCTGACCGGATGTTTGACAGGTGAGAAGTCTACCAATGGAAGTGACTAGTCCTAATTAAAAGTTAGACACGGGTAAGCTAAGTAGGTTAGACTTACTGTTAATTTGAGGGGTGTCCTAAGGCAATCGCCTTACGGTTATACTATTTATTAGATAAATAGTAATTCACTATTTGAGTGTATATTCCGTATGTGTTTGAGTGGATCTTAAACTCGAATACTGAATGCCCACAATACGATTCATAGCGTGAGAGAATTTATGATTGGATCACAACTAGTGAGCATCTCTATACGTGTAATTATGAATGTATTGGAATTATCCCTAGTCGAGAAATTGATGAGTACGGACGTAGTCAATTCTATGGAGACTAGCACGTTTTGAACTCCTTGGTTAGCCAAGCAGCTGATCTCACTGGCTAAAGATATTAGATGTTGAGAGTTAAACGTGGATGTTAATTAAAGGTAACTAGTTCATTGGAGTAATCTGTCGTGAGACTTCATATGGTTCTATACATATATCAATGAAGATCTCAGTGCAGCTTAAGTGCGCGTTTTCTTTGACTTGCGGTATTCAAGTCACCTTGGTCATGGAGGCTTATACTTGACACCATAAGCAAGCATCTCCGAGGAGGTGTGGATTCGAGATGATTGGGTATAAGTCGAAGTGTCCGAAGGTGTTTGAATAGCCCACAGAGGATTCACCGCTCCTTGGAAAAGGAGACGTATACCTTGCGGCTGCTTGTCAGGATCATTACTAAAAGTCTTTGGCCAAAACATTACATGTTAAGAGTACGGTACTCTTAGATACGTGTACAAGTAACTTGAATCCACAGGACAAGAAAGTAACTTGGGCTAGGTGTGACGTAGTTAGCCTAGTGGGGACCAACACATCGACCATGTCCTGAACCAAGCGGGTATAAGACGGTGAAAGAAATGAGGCACATTTAATTGGAGCTACTGAAGAGTTTAGAAGATGTTCTGAAATCAATCGTTAGTTTTTTGATCAATTGGGGATCATGATATACTATTAGGTGTCACTCATGATCGTTCCATAATTAATAGTTAATTACGGACGATCAACATAACCGGAAACCTATTGGGTCACCCACACTATAAGTTCTCTAAAGGACTTAAAACGAGTTTGAGAATTGGTTTCTCAGAATGAGAGAAATAAAGTCTGGTTGAACTGGACAAAGGACAATATGATGGAATTCGTCTTACGAACATGAAACCAACAAAATTGATTTCGTATAAATCAGAGACCGTTTGGTTACTGAACTAAATGATTCAAGTTTTGAACCGAATTGAACCAACTTAGTTTGGTTCATGATGGAAGAGGTTTTGGCAAAACAGAAGAGATGAATATATTTGTCTTGCGAAGACGAATCAGATAAAACTGGTTTGGATCAAATTAGAATTCGTTTGATTAACGAACTAAGCGAACCAAAATAATCTGGTTTGTGACATATAGGTCTGAACCAAACCTGATCTGGTTCTAACCATATCAACCGGTTCAGCCAAGCTTAATCAAGTGATCCGGTTTAGGCAACTAGCGCCGGTTGATCAAACTGAAACTTAGGGCACTGTAGCTTCCTTAAAACCCTGATCGCAATTTTGCTTTGGCCCGGTTATTCCTCTTCGCTACTGCACGACGTCGATCCATGCTCTTCCCTTCCCAATCGCACGGCAGTTTCGTTCCGGCGAGTGTGGTTGTCGATCTTGGGCAAGGAGGTTCCTTCCGATGGCAAGTTCTACTAGTCGGCCACCCTTTGTTTCCCGACCGTGACAAGGAAGAGGGAGTGGAGAGCGATGGAGAGCAGTGGAGAGAGAGAGCTGTGGAGCGCGGTGGGGTTTTAGGGTTTGTTCCTGTAAGCACGCGTTTTAGCTCTGCCCAAAGCTCACCGGCTCGTGATCGTGGTTGAGACATGGCGCCTCCTCTGTTTCTTGTTGCCAGCTGCAAGCTAGGTGAAATTGGAAACCCTAGCACCGGCTTCCATCTCCCATTACCTCATCTCTCGTGTTCTTGTACCCAACACGACTTTGATTTCCATCTGCCAGTTCGAGGGTTTGCTCCCAGGTTGGACTCCTCTGATTTGTGAAGGATTCATCATCGGAGATGCTGCCTACTGTTGCCGGAGATGCTGATGGAAGAGCTGCCCATTTATGGCTGGAGCTGGTTTTCTTGGGTTGCTTTTCATTGGTTGTGGAATTGTGAAATCACTGATAAAATAGTTGTTGGATTGTATTAGGATTTTATCATCAGAAATCGCCATTCAATAGTGGGAAATTGTTCCTAATTATTGGATAGGTTTTCAATTAATAAAATCCTGATCGTTAGTCGATTGTTTGTCAATCTTTTCGGAAACTTGTGAAGCTTTCGGAGATTGTTCCATCATTGTCGGAATAGGTTCCGATCAATTTGTCCTAATTTGATGGTCAAAGGTTGACCACCAAAACTATACTGAGAATACGATTCTCGGTAATAGTTAGAAATTCCCGAAATGATCACGACAAACGTTGTTGTGTGATTTCCGGAATAAGGCTTTTCTCGATTCAATCGTCATCGATCATCGGCTAGTATCCGAAGACGATGACGCGACTCGTGGCTTCCGAAGCCATCCAGATGGGAGCTTGGCGTGGATCACCAGTAGAGGCGGGACTTCGATGAGGACCACTCGATTGATTCAACACCATTTAAACGTCATCAAAGAGGTACGCGAATAATCTTTTATTATGTAAATTTTATTTATGTACGTAGAATAAATTATTAAATTTAATTTTCTACCATGTCTTGTACTTGTTATTTACTGCTTATGCATGCGTGTGTTGTATGATAATTACTTTAATTATTATTTTATTTCCGCTGCGCACGTTTTTGAAACGTGTAAACACGCGCATTACACCGGGACGATCCCAACACCTACAGGGTAAGGCTTAGGTAAGCCTAGTAGATCAGACGGACGACTACAAGTAGGCTTAGGTTGCTTTGTTTGTGTGTATGCTTATCTTGCAGGAACTAGGAGCTGGAAGCAAGATTGAAGAAGCATAGGAGGAGCAAACAGAAGCAACCAAATTAAATCTGGGGTCAACTTTGATCAAACCTGAGTTGACTGGATCTGGGAGCCCGGATGTTACTCCAGGCGCCTAAATGGTCCAAGTACCCCTGGAAGGTCTAGGCACCCGGATTAAGATGAATCAACCCTAATAAAGATCGAAGAGATCAGATTGGATCCAGGCACCTAGATAAGAATCTAGATGTCTGAAAGAGTCTATATAAGGGCTTCAATGCGCACCACAAGGAACAACCTCACTACTCCTCATTCTTCATCCTGTGGTGTTGCTAAACGTGAACCCTTCCGGATAGGCTATAAGGGAGGTTTCTTTGTAAAGTCTTGCTGTTTGCACTTGTGTTTCATTATATTATTAGACTGTAAGATGGATTTCTACGCCTCCAAAAAAGTTCTAGAAAGGAGACTAATAGTGGACAGTGTCTTCCTGTGCATAGGCCTTGGACGTACTAACCCCTTGGGATTAGAAACCAAGTAAATCTGCGAACCCCCTATCTCTTTATTTAATATCACTGTCAGTCTTTGTGCTAATAATGAACGAATGAAAAAGAGTACTATTTAACCCCCTCTAGTGCGCACACAACGATCCTACAGAACCCATAATAGCCTATGTTTTGAGCCCAAAAAATATCATTTAAGGTCGTTTCAAAGATTCAAAAGAAATTTTATCTTTTTTTTTTAATTTTTACCCATAACTTATCGTAGAGAAGTTAGAACCAGTTATGGATATTTTTACTGCACTACCCTCTTCCATTTCATAATAAATTTTTAGAAATCTAAAACTTTTAGGTCCATCAATGGGGTTTGATCAAAATTCATTGATGGACCTAAAGAGCTCCAATCAAATCAATTCCAAGTGCTACAGTTTTTTGAAGTTCCCCGGAGTCTATATGTGCCCAAAGATAGCAATTTGAAGTTCTTAACAATAGTGATTAAAAGGTTTTCAAAGTTTTAGACTTTAAAGCAATTAATACATATACATATCTTATCTTAGGAATGCTACATGTCAACTTTTCAAAAATTCAATCCCTTAAGTTCATTAATGAGTTTCAATCAAAACTCATTGATGGACCTAGAGAGCTTCAATCAAATCTATTCCAAGTGTTATAGGTTTTTAAAGTATTTCGGAGTCCAAATATGTCCTTTATCATTTAAAAAAAAATCAATACCATAACAATCCTAGTGTTTAAGTTGTGGTGTTGGTGTTTAAACTATGGTGATGATTTTTAAAAATCAACACAATAGTGATGTTATTTTTTAAACACCAACATCACATCATTTTGATATTTAAGTTGTGGTGTTGATTTTTAAAAATAAACATCAAAGTAATTTTTTTAAAAAAATTATTATTTTTATTAATAAAATTAACTCTTGTTATTAATTTTATTTTATTCTTTTATAATTAGATATTAAAAATAGAAAAAATATTTTAATTTTTATTAATATTCTTTTATATTTTAAATTTTTATTAAATTTTAAAATTATAATTAAAAGTAAATCAATTTAGAGAATTATCTATGAAAATTTAAATTAAAATATAATTTAATTGTTACATACAAAAGAAAGAAGAAAGAGAAGAGAGAAAAGATTGCAGTAAAGGATAGAGAAAAGAGAAGATAAAAACTCAACGGTTGACAGAGGAATAAAGTGGAAATCATGCGTGTCTTTTGGAAACAAATGAAAGTTAGGCCTATCTTTTAGGCATTTTCAAATTTTAAGTGCATCCTTTGAAATTTACCGTTTTAAATTTGTTTTAGCCTAGGGATGATATATTATTTTGAATCAATATAATATTTCACAAAAATGTTTTTATCCATTAAGTATTTTTGTAAAAAAAAAATGATAGTACTGAACACCACTTCAAATTAGGCACCCAAGAGCTCTAAGGAGTCTAGAATGCCACGTACAATTTATATATGATATTAAATGCTAAATTTATAATATTTAACCTCATTAAAGATTTTTGACAAAAGTTTTTGATGATCATAAGTATTTAAAATTACACATTTGGAGCCACGAGTGAGTTTAAAATGTTATCTACAATTTGTAAATGATCTCATATATTTAATTTATATTGTTTATGGTTATTAAACATTTTAGCTAAAAAATGTTGATGATATTAAATACATTAAAGAATTTTGAGACTATATATATAGTGCAATCGGAGAACTTTGAATCTAAAGACTCAAAGCACCTAGTATATAGATAAAGAAGTCTATTTATAATCTAAAGTAGACATCCTGTCAGTGGTATCAGAAATTTAATCTAGTGGGTTTTACATTTGATTTTAAAGAGAAAATCATTGATCAAAGCATATATATTAAGTTCAATGAGAGCAAATTTATCATACTTCTCTTATTTATGGATAATATTTTGCTAACAAGTAATAATAAAATTTTGTCATATAAGATCAAGTCATTTTGAAATAAAAGATCTTGATGATGCATTTTTGTGTTGAGCATACAAATCTATAGTGATCGTTCAAGGGATAAACTTAAACTGTCACAAAATTCCTACATTGGAAAGGTGTTTAAAAGGTATGACATGTATAATTGTGCACATAGTGATACACCTGTATCAAGAAGTGGCATATTTAACTTACAATAATATCCATGACTTGAACTTGAAATAAGGACATAGAAATTCTCTTATGTTTCATCCAACTATGGGATATGATTGTGGAACTTCATCACAGGAATATAGATCATTGATAACATTGATAGACTATTGAAGATCAACTATAATAATAAAGCTCTAGAATTACATTTTAAGAATAATCATAACTCGTTGAAGTCTAAACACATCGACATCATGTTCTTGATGGTTAAAAAAAAGAGTTCAAAATGGTCAAGTATCAATTGAGCATATTAGCATAGATTCCATGATAATAGATTCATTCACCAAGGACTTACAACCCAAGATATTTTATAAGCATGTGGAGCATATGGGGGTTTTTCTTTAGTACTCATTTAGTGGGAGTCTGCATTTGGGATTTTATGCTTCATATTGATTGACACATGTATATTTTGATTTATTGTACGTACTAAAGTTTAAAGATACATGTGTATTTTATTTTTGACAACTCTAAAATAAAGTTATCATAATTTTTACTACTTCTGTTTAACATATGGTATTTATAAATATGATATTAAATATCTTTTAGAATCATAAAAAGTAATCATGATTTACTATTACAATTTAATATATAGTGTTTATAAACATGATGTTGGACTCTTTTGAGTCATAAAGAAGATCCATTGATAATAGACATATGTAGATCATATTTCATGTAATTCTCATGCTACACACTCACATTAGATCTGTCATTAATGACATTGATATTGTGACTCCTATTTTGTAAAATACCAAAATTGTAGGGGGTTATTTGTAAATAAATTTACCATAATTATTGAAGTTTAAGGGAGGATTAGAAAGGTTAATTAAATTAACCCTAAAGTTGATTGGGTTTAATTAAATCCTAAATCATTTAATAGGGTAAAGGATTAAGGGTTATTGGATATGGATTCAGACCCGTTAACCAAATCGACCCGTTAAGAAACCTTGAAATTGCGATTTTGCTTCTTCTTGAATTCGCGAAGGTCGCGACTCACTCTTCTCCTCCGGATCGCGCATTCGTGTTCACCCAGCTGTGAGCTTCTCTTCTTCCCATCAGCATATGTCCCAGTGGCTGCGGGTGGCTAGGAGATCAGCCGACGATTCGCCTCTCGGAGTGGCAGTCGGGATCTCTCGGTGACGGTGAATGACGACGGGGAAATAGGGGAGAATTGATCGGTAAGTTGGAAATTTCTTCGGATTTGTGGTTTCTCCTAGCTTTGTGTGATTTCAATCGGATGGTTGATTGGATTTCTTTAGGTTTGGCCGCGAGGGAAGAGAAACCGAAGCTTGTCCTTTGGCGAATCTTGGTCGAGGAAGAAAGGGCTGAAGTCTAGGGCATGCAAGATGAGTTCCCTTCTTGAATCTGATTATCTCAGTTTCAATAATAGGATTTGCTTGTCGTTGGTAGTTCGGCTGATTGATCGATTATCATGGTAAGATATAGTGGGAGTGTTCTGTTTGATCGGGAACTTCTTGAAATCTCGATTCTATTGGATTGGGTTTCGGGGTAAAGGTCTTAGGTATTGATTGGTTGTTGTTCTATCGGGTTTTCAATCAGTTAATATGTTCAGGGTTTGGATGAGATCGAGTATTTTGGTGTATCCTGTTCGTGTTTAGGATTTGATCGATCCTGTTGAGTACTATTTTATTAGGTTTTGGTTTAGGTAATTAGCGTGATTAGGGTTTGGTCTGAGGTAAGAATGCTTGAATCGGTTAGTCCTTATTTGCCAACAAATTTGGACTAATCTGGTTGAAGATTTATTGGAATGGTTAGGGTTGTTTGGGGGATCGTTTCTTACCTTGTTAGAATCAGTTAGGATTTGGTTTGATAATTAACAATTAGGGTGGGAGTTGATAATCCATTAATTTATATTTATCAACTAATATAGGAGGAATGTTGATAAGGGGATTAGTTGGATTGTATTATAGAATTTAATTACTGTAAATTTGTTACAGTATCATCATAGTAAGTATTGTATGGTTGTCTAATTTCAGGACCTTGAGTTGATTGGTTCTATTATACTCAGAGCTTATATTGGGGGTTCTGTTGTGGATGTTTCGTCAGATCAAGTGGGTACCCTGTACTTGGTCACTACAGGTGTTCTTTCAGTGCATGATTTATTATTGTTGCTATCTACCTTGTTGATAGTCCTGCTACTTGTATGATTTATCTAGTTGATACCTTATAATATTCGTTGTTTGATACCTTCTAGTTGACATTTGATATGATTGATAATTTAGTAGTATCAGAGCGTAGTTTTACGGTTCTGTCAGATTTATCGTTGGATTTATTGTTGTATTTATAGTCTTCCAGATTTATCGATGCATTTGTAAGTTTATCTGATACCAATTGTTTGGTATCAGAGCATTCGATTTTAGGGAGCATATTACACTAAGCATTAGATTCTTTAGGATTTTTGCCATATTAGTTTAGGGTTTAGGTTTAGCTTCTTTTCAAGTTTATTATCGTGTCGGGTTTATCAAATTTTGATTACTCGATCTAAGTTATGAGATGGACAGATAATGACATGCATTCTCTAAGCAGTTGTAAGTAAAAATTCTAGTACTTTTATTAGTATTTCTAGAAATTTATAGTGATTATGTTGTCAGGTGATATTATAACCCTTGTACAGAATCGAGTAAGTGGTCGGTCATGGAGACGACCTACTAGGTTTTTAGAGCTAGGGATTTCTGAGGATGATATGGTTAGTCGAGAGCAGACCTATAATACTCCAGTTGGATAAAGTTCTTAAGCTCCGAAGATATCGTTTGCAGATTCGGTACCGGCTACTGTTAGTAATGAAGGTGTCTGGAATTTTATCCTATTCAATTTCTGTCAGACACAAATTTTATAGGGACAGAACCTTTCCAAGCAACCCACATGTTCGATCAGACATGTGCTTGATCGATCAAGCAAGTTCTTGATCAATCGAATGACACCTTGATCGAAGCATAAGACAGTTGACCTCTTGTGTTGGTATTCAGGATCCATACAAAGAAAAACAAACTACGCAAAAAAATTAAATTAGTTGTACCTTTCCTTGAGATTGTATGGACGAGAGTTTGTACCCGAAAACCTCTTGATCTTCTATTGTATTCCTTTCCTCTTTTTGGACGTCGTATGGGCGACGATCTACCAAGCAAACAACCACCCAACTTTGCTTTCCTTTCTTCCTCTCTTCCTTTCCTCTTCTTGCCGCCACCTCTTCTCCTCTTCTTCCTTATTTGGGCACCGGCCCTAAAGAGAACAAAGGGGAGCACCGGCCCTTAAGGGAGAACCAAGGAAAAGGGGGAGCAATTAGGTTGGGTGCTGGCCCTAAAGGAAGGAGAAGCAAGGTGTTAGCGCCGACCCTAAACAAGGAGAAGCAAGGTGTTGGCACCAGCCCTAAACAAGGAGAAACCACAATTGAATGCCTTGTTTAGGCGCACCCTCATCCTCCTTTTATAGCCTTGCTACCTTAGGAAGTTTAGGAAAAAATAACAGAATTAACACAATTTTATTGGATAACAAAATTAACATAATTTGTTGGATAACAAAATTAATAGAATTTTATTAGATAATAAAATTAATATAATTCTGTTTGAATTAACTAAATTCTGTTAAGATTAACAGAATTCTATTGGGGTGGATGTGAGGCTTTATCTAGAGGCTACAACAGGGACCTAGAGGAGGAATTGGTTTAGGCCTCCTGATGGGCTTGGGCTTCCTGTGTTCAGCCTGAACACCCAACTCAAGTCCATCAATAATAACTCATACCACTAAAGGGTTATTATTTAACTACCGCACCAATCCCATATTACAATATGGGCTCCTTCTTATTATGAGTGCATTAATCTCCCTGTGTTTAAGATATCGTATGTCCGTCAATTAATTGAATTACTGACAACTCAATTAATTAACTTCTTAATCTAAGATTAGTACCACTCAACTTTATTATCATGCAGACTAAGTCCACCTGCAGGGTTTACATGATAATCCTTATGAGCTCCTCAAGGGGACATCATCAGCTTAAATAATTAGAACACAGATTCCTTCTATAATCAACAACACACCATATACATAACATTATCTCACAACTCATCGAGCCTCTTGATTTAACAAATAAATCTCACCATTTGATAAGTTAAAGAAATAAATACTAAGTATATGTGCTTGTTATTATATAGGGATTAAGAGCACGCACATTCATAATAACAGAGGTCTAGTTTGATTATATAGTCAGTATAAATCGAACGACCTCAAACGGTCCTGCTCAATACACACAAAGTGTACTAGTGTAATTTTATAGTTAAGATAAACTAATATAAATTACATTACAGTCATTTCAATGATTTGCCCCAATCTATCTTAGTTGTGAGCTACTATTTATAATTTATAAGGAACTGATCATAACATGATCTTCTGTGTGGCACTACACACCATGTTATCTACAATATAAATTAAGTGGACAACTACATTAACATATATCAGAAATATAAAATACAAACATTTGACCAAAGTGATTCTCATTTTAAAATAGATGTTTATACAAAAATCTAGGCTTATAATATACATCCCAACAAGTAAGTCAGTGGATATGTGCCGCATACCATTATTAGCAAAGTCCGTTAAGGACTGGTTGACTTTATTCCATGGGGATCTGACCCATGGCATTCTAGTACACCACTAGTTCAGAGATGCAGTATCTCTCACAACAGTATTTATCAGCGGTGTCTCAGTCATACATGTTATCAGCAGCTCCACAACTAGAGATCCGTTATTTAGCTATTCTGGTGCAGTAGCAGTTACCACCAGTACTGACTTCCTATAGTTTACCTTCTCACCATATTTCTCAAACGACATCAGCACCTCAGAGTTAGATTTCGATGGAGTGGAGACATCCTACATCTCAATCAGTTATACAGCTGTCCAGTACAGAGGTTGGACGTGTTCATGCTATCATTCAAGAGGCCAGGAGCGCAGCGGGCCGATGGACCAGTCATTCGGGTTAAGATTTATATTACTATGGTATTCCTACGCTATAGTATGGAGATAATAAATTTAGAGATCAAATTTTTATCAGTGAGAGAGAATATAAAATACTAGAAATTTAAGTGGTTAATTATAAATAAATTAACCTTAATTGTTGAAGTTTAAGGGGGGATTAATGAAGCCAAATTAAGAGCTTAGTTGACTCAACCCATTTACCCAATTAAACTCCAAATTAACATTAGCCCATTAGCTAATAACCAACCCATTTATTAGTGGTTAGTGGTTCGGGTTGGGTTAAACCCGAAATCCGTTAAAAAATAGCTAAAAATAGGGATCAGGATTGCAATATTGTTCTTCGCTGCTTTCTTCTTCGATCGCACGATCGCGCTCAGCTTCTTCCCTTCCTATCGAGGCGGTGGCGATTGTCGGTGATCAGAGCTTCGCCAACGAGTTGAGTTCTCGCCGAGTGGTGGCTAGGACTGTCGGGTGGTGACGATCGATGCGATAAGAAACATGGGAGCTCAGATTCGAGGAGGAAGATCATCGGGAAACCCAAATTCTTGGTCACGTATGGTTTTGCATCAAGATTTCTTAGAAATTTGGAGTGTTGATTTTGGTTTGTTGATGGAGTGTGTGTAGTTGTCCTATTTGGCACCCCAGTGCACTGCTTGTGTGGGTGTCTAGGGATGACGAGTGATGACAGTGACCATGCATGTTGCCTGTGATGTGTGTTGCATATGTGCATGCATTTGCTGGTAGATTATTTTACTGCATTGTTGTTTACAATATCTTTGTGTGTGACTGTTGAACTTGTTTGATATATGACTGTTACATTATATGACATGACATGCATTGTTTGAATTCACATGATTCCTATTACCTGTAAAATAGTATTGATCTTTTTTCCTTATGTATCATTTCTCTTCCTTATGTATCATTTGTAGAAATTGTATACCATTTGTTATCTCTGTTGATATATATATATACATGTTGTGCACTTTTATTCTATATCCCACTGAGTATTGTATACTCAATACCCAGACCCTGGGGTTTTCTTATTCTTCCCCAAGTAGCAGATAGAGAGATTTACTTGGAGCTTAAAGATCTATCAGGCTGCTTCTATCTCACAGCAGGAGACTCTATGGTTTGGTTTGTATTGTTTCTGGTTGTATTTGGTTTGTGAATTTTATTGGTGGACTTGTATAGTTAGGGAGTATCTGGATTCAGGTTTATGGTCGTATCTGTGATTCGGTCTTATGTTCGTATCCGTATGTGGATTTTCATTGTTGATATATTCCGCTTGCGTAATTTTTGTTATCGTAGACTTGTGGTTTATATTTTACATAGTTGTGATGTATTTTGATTTATTCATAGATGGTTTGTGGCCGTGTAGGCTGTTATATTAAAATGCATGTGTTGGACTGGTTTGTGGCCGTGTGAGCCTTATTCATGTAGTTTAGTATTTTGTTATATATGTTATTGTGTTGTAGAGCGGCCATGTTGGCTTTTGTATATATATATATTCAGGGAAATTATCATTGTTACAGGGGAGATGCTGCCGAAATTTTTTGGATAGCCGTCTCTCGGGACATGACAGTCTGGGGGTGTTGAGTGTAGACAGTGACCATGCATGTTGCCTGTGATGTGTGTTGCATATGTGTATGCATTTGTTGGTAGATTATTTTGCTGCATTTGCTAGTAGTTTATTTTACTACATCTGTGTGTGGTTGTTGCACTTGTTTGATATGTGATTTATTTGATATATGATTGTTGCATTGTGTGACATTACATGCATTGTTTGATATTGCATGATTCTTATTACCTGTTATGCAATATTGACCTTTTTTATTATGTATTACCTTGGGAGACTGTATATCTTTGATATCCATGTGTATATATATGTTGTGCACTTCTATCTTGTATCCCACTGAGTATTTTATACTCACTACCCAGACATTAGGGTGTCTTTTATTCTTCCTTAGGTAGCAGATAGGGAGATTTACTTTGAAGTTTGAAGTTTTTCTAGATTGCCCCCATCTCATAGCAGGAGAAGTATCAATTTGGGTGACTTCATATAGTTTTCAGATTTTATGTGGTTGTGTGGTTCTGGTTTATTTTTGATACGTGGTTTGTGGAGTTCTTGTGCATGACTGTGATTTGAACTTATGTTCGTATTCATGTGGATATAGATCTTGTTAGAATTCTGCTGTGAAATTTTTGTATTGTAGACTTATGGAGTTTGTCGCTTGATTTTATTGTGAGCACTACCGGTGTATTTTTGGATTTTCGTTGTTGTATGTAGAGTGGCTGTTGTTGTGGTTGCTATATTTGATGCATGTGTTGGATATGTGGTTTGTGGCCATTTAAGCCTTTATTCATATAGTTTAGTAGATTTAATACTTATTTTGTATTGTTGAGTGGCCGTGGAGGCCTTATGTTAAATGTATTTAGGAAAATTGAATTATTACAGGAGAGATGCTGCCGAAATTTTTCGGACAACCATCTTTCAGGATGTGACAAATTTATTTTCTAACCTTTTATACATCCAAGATTTATTCATATACATTATAACTTGAAGAAAAATAAATTTGTGACATTATTAAGCATATAAAAATAAACATGCATATAGTCCAACAAAAGCATGATTTTTTTTTTGACATGGTTAATGTTATCTTATTTATGTGCTCAATTTGTTAGTCCAACAAATCATAGTTATTATTAACCATATTTATGGTTAATATTTTTCATTTCATTTTCAAACAATATCATCTTCGTCATTCTCTACTTGGTTTGTCCTTATATTTTTGTTATGACATCCATGGATGAATATAGTTCATTAATTAAAATTATACATAGAGAGACAATTGTAAAACTTGTCAACTAAATCAATGCTATTAACACTGGTTAGCACTCAAAAACATGGTAGCTACTCATTTAAGCCAACCATTGCTACTTTGATTTGGAATAATATTTTGAAACTTGAGTTATGTTAGACTCCCATATAATATAGTTATTCTACTCAAGTGATAGGTTATGAAATCCATCTTCACATAGTTTTGGTAATAGAAACATCCAAGAAATAATAAAAAAAATTTATACTTACTACTTAGGTGAGCAAAAGCTTAATTGTGTGTCAAATGAAAACCTCAAAGTTTAAACTTGCCTTTTGAACAGATTCTCAAGTCGAAACTAAGACTATCAACTCCAATTGCAACAACCTCCTATAGCACAAAAATATAGGATCTCAAAACTCAAGATATAATTTAAAACCTAAACTAAGTGAACCATATGTAAACCCCAACCAAGAACCAAAACAATGGTTCCTTGAGATCGACTAAGCTTGCTGCCAGGCCGGGGCATAGCTCACTATCAGGCCAAGATCGTGGTCTGCCAAGCTCATGGCCAGGCCAGGGCTAAGCTCGCGACGAGGGTCGAGCTTCACGGTCAAATCTATTCGCGACTGACCATGCTCACGATGGCTTCCCGGCCTCGTGGCTAGGGCTGGCATGAGGTTGTGGGTAGGATGAGACTAAGCCTCAGCTTACGACCGACCAAGCTACTAACTAGGGCTGAGGTCAGGCCTCAGCTCGCGACCATTACTAATCCACTTTTTGTTGTTATTGATGGGTTGATAATAGAAACAGACCGTAAGGGCGGGCATTACACGAAAAGTCTCTGTTTGATGTCTGAATCCTTGACCTACCAGGACTTTCTGCCCCTCAGTCCACCTAACCTATTAGGACTTCTTGCCTAGCTGCAACTAGGACTTTCTGCCTGGAGGCTGGTCCTCTTGATTCAGACACAGGAGCACCCACTTCCTTTATTTAAAGGTTCAACCCACATTGTTAGATCTTGATCATGGATCTTCCAGCGGTTAGTCCAGTGAAGAGCAACCTCACTCTGATACCACTTGTTAGTATCGATGGAATCAAAATATCTCCATAATGACATAATATTATCCACTTTGGGCCTAAGTCCTCATGACTTTGTTCTTGGGCTCTCCCCAAAAGGTCTCATTCCAATGAAGATATCTTGCATCCTTTTAAACCTATGATCTTTTCCATGTGTTTTAGATGTGGGACTATATTTGTATCCTTGCAATCCAACATTATATTGAATTGTATACATGAAAGTTGAATTGTTACAAGAGAGATGCTGTCAAAATTTTTTGGACAGCCGTCTCTCGAGATGTGACACAGCCAGTTAGGATCAGCTGCTTGGTTAAACCAAGAAGTCTAATATATGTTAGTCTTACAGAATCAATGATGTCCAGTCTCATCAATTCATTGATTAGAAAATATTGTAATATATATATAATTGCACATAGAGATACATATTAATTGTGATCCAATCATAATTTTTCTCATGTTATGCATTGTATTGTGACCCTTATTAATTGAGTTTAAGATCTAATTAAATACATAAAGAATGTATACCCAAATAATAATTTTATTTATCCAATAAATAGTATATTATCTATGATCATTTCCTTATGATACCTTTTAAATATAATAGGAATCCGAGTAGGATCCTTAGTCAGATCGTCACCTAAGGTATCCCCATAACGAGGACTAGACCGTACTCATTCTTTGTTTCAGAAGAACCTCTCAACTCTAGAAGTTTACCTTCACTTACCATTTTCCCAAACATCTAGTCCTCCAGACTTGTTTAGGATTCTTTTGTTCAGTGTTCGATCTGACCCACCTAGGCTTTCTTTGATTCGATGTCTCATCCTTGTTGCCCCATCGAATCAATCCTACTAGATGTCTGATCCCTTGACCCATCTGTACTTCTATGCTTGGTGTTCGATCCTCCTTGATTAACCTAGACTTTCATTGTCTAGTATCTGATCTACGTGACCTACTAGAGCTTTCCTATGAAGTTTCCTGCATACTTAACTAGTGCATTAGATCATAGCATAACTTAACCTTGAACCTTTGCTAACATTAAAACTCAGGTTTGATTATATGGTGATTTTTACATTTACCTATGAGGACTCATCTTGACATGAATCAAGACTGTACTATCAATGGATAGATCAATCAAAGGTCAACTAGCATGTATCAAGCAACGAGTAACTCAATGTATCAACTAGGTAAGTAACACAAATAGCATGAGTAGAAACAGGATAGATAAAAGCAATATACAATAGATCATGTACTAAGAATGAAGCCTGTAGTGACCAAGTACAAGGTACCCACCTGATCTGACGAATGTAAAATAAGAACCTCCAATATACGCTCCAAGTATAATGGGATCAATCAAAATCAAGGTCCTGAAATTAAGCAGCAATACAATGCTTACTAATATGATACTGTATTAAATTTACAATAATTAAATCCCATAATCTAATCCAACTAAATCCCCTTATCGAAATTCATCTCATATTAGTTGATAAATCCAATTTAGTTCAATCCATTCAACATGGTCAACTAATTAGGTTCATATCAACTATCAACAAGGTAAACCCTAAATCCATTAACCGATCCAACAGATCATCACCCTAATCAAACCAATTTGGATTCGTGTACATACTTACAACAAGTAACCCTAATAGATTTCAACATTAACTTAGCATCTATAACCGGATCAGATTAGCATCTAAAACCCCATTAGACTAATCAAATCCATAATCCCTAATTAAACCAATCCAAAAGCAGTTAATCAACAAGCCCACCAATCCTAACCTAGCACTAAAACTCACATATCCATTCCATTATCACCAAATCTCAACCGAACCCACATAACATCTAGCATGAACAGATCGATAATCTGATCAATCTCAGTATCCAATCTGATCAAGATAAATCCATAAAACTCACTCGAATAGATCCATGCTCAACACTCACTCGAACAGGACAACAACAAATCCAAGCTAAATCCACAAAATTCATTGCTAATCAAAAAAAAATCTGACTGGAATCAACAAGGAAACTTACCTCCGATCGGATTGAATGCCCTAGAAATCAAGCTTGTTTTGATTGAGACCCAATTTCTCTCTCGCAGCCGGATTCAGAGAATCCCACTGATCCACTTCCTCCAGTGATCTATGAACACACAAACACACTCAAAAATCCGAGGAAAATCTCTACGAAACCATACGGAATCAGTAATTTCAAACTTACCAATCGTTTCCCTCAAATCTGATCCTCTGATCCAAGCTTTCTCGCTGCTTCACGCCGATTGCTGCCGCCACCAAATCAAATCCCAACCACCCCAACAAGATCCTTGGACACGCCGGGTGAAGATCTGGTCGTTGGCGATTCCTTGGCATCGACACTGGCTACAGACGAGTGTGCTCACGCATCGGGAAGAAGAAGGAGAAGCAGAGGAAATCACGAGTAATAGGGAAAGATTGCGACTATTATTTTATACCAAGTTCCCTTAACGGGTCGGTTTAATCCCTAGATCGAATAACCCAAAATCCATTATCACATGATTGGTTAATTGGGCTCAAATTATGCTTAAATTGGCAAAATGGGTTCAGCCAATTAAACTCCTAATTAGCTAGGGATTTATCTTAATTAACCCCTTAAATGGCTTCCTTAATCCTCCCTTAAACCCCAACATTTAGAGTTAATTTGTTTACAAATAACCCCTTAAATTTTTAGTATTTTACATTCTCCCCCATTAATAAAAATTTGGTCCTCAAATTTATTATCTTCCTATTATAGTACAAAAATATCATAATAATTAAAATCATACCTCACGTAAATAGATAAGGGTATCGAGCTCGAATAGCATCCTCCAGCTCCCAAGTAGCCTCCTCATCTGTATGACACTGCCATATGACTTTTACAAGTTGAATGGTTTTGTTCCGCAACTGTCACTACTTATAGCCAAGAATCTGCACTGGTATCTCCTCATAAGATGTGTCTGGCTGGAGAAGAATAGGTACTTCCCTCAGAATATGCGAAGGATGAGGTATGTATTTCCATAGCATAGAAATATGAAATATGCTATGAACACCCGCAAGTGTCGGCGGTAATGCCAGGCGATATGCTACCTCGCTAATCCGCTCCAATATCTCAAATAGTCTAATGTAGCGCGGAGCTAACTTCCCTCTCAAGCCAAATCTCTTCACCCCTTTCGTGGGTAATACACATAAGAACACATGATCGCCCACAGAAAACTCCAGAGGCCTCTGTCTTTGATCCGCATAACTCTTCTATCGATCTTGAGCCTCTAACATACGTTGTCTGATAATATACACAAGCTAAGCATCCTACTAAATACTCTGCGGGCCCAATAGTTGTCACTAGCTTGTGCCGACTTGATCTTCTCCACTAGAGCTAACTGAGCAACCATTGAAACCAATACTCCTCGCTAAGTCTGACCAGGTCCTCCAATCTCAACTCTGAAAACTGTCGGACAAGATCAGTAACTACCACCCATTGACTAGCCAGAATCCCACGAGATTTCTGGCTGAGCGCATCAGCTACCACATTAGCTTTCCCTGGATGGTAGCTAATGGTACAATCATAATCCTTCAGATACTTCATCCAACATCTCTGTTTGAGGTTCAACTCTTTCTAGGTGAATAGATACTTCAAACTCTTATGATCAGTAAAGATCTCAAAGGTAACTCCGTACAGATAGTGTCGCCAAATCTTCAGAGCGAAGATAATAGCGGCAAGCTCTAAATCATGAACAGGATAGTTCTTCTCGTGGTCTTTCAGCTAACGAGAAGCATAGGTAACCACCCAATCACACTACATCAATACCGCATTCAATCCCTGGAATGATGCATCGGTATAAAGTATGAATCCATCTTCACTAGAAGAAATCACCAATATCGGAGTACTCACTAACCGCTGCTTAAACTCTTGAAATCTAGTCTCACAAGCCTCTGACCAACTGAATTTTGCCCCCTTTTTGGTCAGACGGATCAGCGATGTAGCAATACGAGAGAAATCCTCTACAAATCTCTAATAATAACTAGCTAAACCCAGAAAACTACGGACCTCCTAAACTGTCTTCGGCTGCTCCCAACCAGTAATAGCCTCTATCTTCTAAGGATCAATAGAAATACCCTGACTTGATACAATGTGTCCAAGAAATCCCATAGAAGATAACCAAAAAGCACATTTGCTGAATTTAATATACAACTGCTCTCGACGTAATGTCTCTAGTACAATGCGAAGATGTTGCTCATGCTTTGCCTCCGATCGAGAATATATCAAAATATCATCGATAAAGATAATAACGAACCAGTCCAGATACTCCAAGAAAACCTGGTTCATCAGATCTATAAATACGGCTGGAGCATTGGTGAGACCGAACGGCATCACCAAAAAACTCATAATGTCCATAACGTGTACGAAATGTCATCTTCTGTACATCCTCATCTCGTACTCTAAGCTGATGATAACCAGATCATAAATCAATCTTAGAGTACACGCAGGAGTCCTTCAGCTGATCAAATAAATCATCAATATGTGGCAAAGGATATTTGTTCTTGATCGTAACCGCATTCAACTGACGATAATCAATGCATAATCTCATAAATCCATCCTTCTTTCTGACAAATAAGACTGGGGCTCCCCATGGTGATACACTAGGACGAATGAAACCCCGGTCCAATAACTCCTGTAGCTGGATCTTAAGTTCCTCTAACTCCTTCAAAGCCATGCGATATGGAGTCTTAGACACTGGTGTCGTGCCAGGGATTACCTCAATAGTAAACTGGACCTGCCTCTGAGGTGGCAAGTCAGGAAGCTCGTCGGAAAAACATCCTGATAATCACGGATGATACGAACGTCAGAAGGACAAGAAACCCTGTCTTCCTCTGCTTGCTTCAGAAATAATAAATACCCTCGGCACCCATTGTCTAACATCCTTTGAGCTTCTATAGCAAAAATAATAGGTACAACATCATTCCGAAGTACCAATGAATTCCCAAGCGGGTTTGATCTGGAGGTTGAAAGGTAACCACTCTAGCTCGGCAGTCCACGGTAGCATGATAGGTGGCTAACCAATCCATACCCAGAATAATGTCGAACTCCATCAATCCAGCACCTGAAGGTCCACCGTAAGGGTATGACCGTGGAAATCCAACGGACATCCCTTAATCTCCTGATTTGTAGTCAGCACTTCACCTGAAGGTAAAGATACTGCTAGACTACATAATCTAATCATAGAAATTCTCTCAATTTTTCTCAAAAATAATCTAGACATGAATGAATGTGAACTACCCATATCAATCAAGGTATCAGCAAATATAACATAAACTGAAATCATACCCCGAATGATCGATCCGTCAGCCCGCTGTGCCTCCTCTTGTGTGATAGCATAGACACGACCAACCTCTGCGCTAGCAGGCTGAGTAGCTGAATGAGATGTAATCTGCCTCCTCTCTGGCTGAAACTGACTCTGAGGTACAGATGTCGTCTACTGAATATAGTGAGAAGGCACACTGTATGAAGTCGGTGCTACGGGTGGCTGCTGCTGCATCAGAATCACCGCATAACAGATCTCTAGCTGGGGAGCTGCTGGTAATACTATATACTCTTTTCCCTGTATCTGATACATCTATCCTGAAGATGGTAGAGATCTCTGCTGTTGAGGTGCTCTATATCTCACTGGTACCCTCTACTGTCGCGGCTGTGTGGATCGTCCTCCAGATGTGGAAGTATCCAGTGAGCTCCAGCTGAGCTCTCCGAGTGCAATCACCGATCATATGACCAGGTTGTTTACAATAATAGCAAACAACCTGATCTGATGGACAATCTGCAACCTGGTGACTACCAGATCCACAATGATAACACTTCTTCTCTATAATCTCCTTCCGCTGAAACCCACTCGAAGATCCCACGGGTCGTTTACCCTTCTGTCGTCTAGAAGAATCCCATGTCCCGGATCCCTGAGCTGGCCTCTTCTGACCAGAAATCTGTAAACTCGGATTCTTTGACTTTTCTGCATCTTTCTCACGAGTCACCTGCTGCTGAGTCATCTCAATAAGCAAAGCCTGATCCAATGCCTCTCTGTACGTACTAACCGAAAAATCAGACATCCTTAGTCGAATGTATGCAGCCAGTCCCTGAGTGAACTGGAACATCCGATTCACCATCTTGGGCTACCAAATGTGGGCAAAACTCAATGAGTCAAGAAAATTCTGTGTTATAGTCTGTAACTAAGCGATCGCCCTGCTTAAGGTTAAGAAACTCCTGGCGCCGTGCCAAGACAGAATGTCGTTGAAAAATACTGCCTCTCGAAAGCCTCACAGAAAGATAACCATGATAATTCCCGCTCTCTGAATATATATAGAACGGAGATCCAGAACGCCAACAGGTACGCACTTGGCAAGCATATTTCATAAATGGATATATTTTTCATATTCAAGAATATGGAATAGGAAAGAGTACAATGAATAGTGGGGTATGTGTTTAGTCATCAGATAATGATAGAGGTGCAAGTAATAATTTTTATGATTTGTTGGATGAAATTATAGAGGTAGAATATCCTGGATCAGAAATACGAGTTATTTTATTTATGTGTCGCTGGTTTGACCCTGTTAGAGGAATGAAGGTGCATCCACATTATAAGTTGGTTGAATTAAATCATAAGAGATTTTATAAAAGATATGAACCATTTGTGTTTGCACAATAGGCTATTCAGGTATTCTATGCTTCGTATTCTAGTTTGAGACCTGATAAAAATAATTGGTGGGTTGTTTGTAAAATTAAAGCACAGAAAAAGATTCAGAAATGTTGGAAAGACATTGCATATCAACAAGAAGAAGTTAGGAACATATTTCAGACTGAAGAATATATTACTTCAACATTACGAGATCCCAGCAGAATTGTAATAAATATGGATGTAAGTGAATTAATAATAATCAATCTGACGACGACGATGACTATGACGACGATGAAAATGCCAATGAAAATGAGGACTTTGATATTATATAAAAAATGAGGAGATCTTTTAAAAATGACAATGAAATTTTTATGAGTAATTTAGTTTTATTCTGCATATTTACATAACTTGTTGCTTATTTAATTATTTATATATTGTCTTATTGTTAAATATTTATAATTAACTGTTAATGCACTATATTTTTTCTTATAGGTTATTACATGTGATATTATTTGCGTGTTTATTTTGCACCTGCTTATATCGTAGCATATATGGTAAGTTTTTTATATTCTTTTTATGTAATCAATATTTATTATTTTATCTCATAACAATTTTGGTTGACAGTTTCGCAAAGGTGGTCATAAACGGAGTACTCCTGGCCAGTCTATTTCAGCACTTGGCGCTGTAGGACCTTCGCATGCACCTAGCCAGTCTGCTTCAGCACTTGGCGCTATAGGACTTTCACATGCACCTTTAACACCAGAGTCGTTGCCTTTACAGTCTCTAGTCCCTTCTCTCAGATAGTCCACTGTCGAGATGCAGGATAGTTGCGAGTTTATAGTCCCTCACGGTGATTCGTAAGTATTAATCATTTTTCTAAATATTTAAATTTTATTTTATTTAGTTTACTTAATAATGTTTTTTTGAAATTTTTGTATAGATTTTAAAATTCTATACGAGTTATTCATGAAATTAATAAAATCGTGAATAACCATTGGGGAGGGGCTTCTATGACTTACACCAGCACTCCAACACCCACAAAAAAATTATGGCGAAATGAATTTAAGGTATATATTTCCTTTAATTGATATATCAAATTAAAATGTATATATCTAATCATTTATTGTTTTTTTAATTTTAGCGAGTATTTAATTGGGATCCATAAGAAGAATTAGAAATAAAGTGATTTTTTTTAAAAAATATGGGGGTCATATTCGACATGTTCTAAATCATGCCAAGATCAACGAAAAAAACCACCGTGCATCACCGATGAAAATTGGACGAGGATCCTTAATTTTTGGAAAACTGAGGAAAGTAAACAAAGAAGTCACCAGAATAAGACAAATCAAACATTTAATTCTAGTGACTCATCTGCTACATATGTGGGAGGCTACATCAATATTGAGGAATATACACACAGATTGGCAAATTTTTTATAAACACTACGTTATTAATTAAATTTAAATTATTACATTATTTCTAACAATGCATTTTTAGGCTAAGGAGATGGGGAAGGAGCCACTTTTTATTGAGACATTTACCCGTACTTTTCAAAAAAAAAGATAAGACTTGGAGCGGGGAGAGAGCTAGAGCTATGAAGTTTTGAATTTTAATAGTTAATTTAATTGGATTCTAATTTTAATATCTTAGAAATTTTAGGGTTAGAATTAACCAATTAAAAGCTTGATTAAATCAACCCATTAAGCTTAATTAACAGGTTATGGATTGGATTTAAAACCCTAAACCCATTAAGGGAATCCATGATTTCCTTTGAAAATTACAATTCTATTTTCTCTATTCCACATGACCCGGCTCCCTCTGTTCCACGCGATTCTTCCTTGCACGCACACTTACCCTGTCTGCTGTCGGGTCTTCAGCTGTTTTTCTCACGCCGATGAGGGCGATAAGAGAAGGGCAGCCGAAACCCTAGCCGCCCTGGTGACAGAGCAGTCCGCCGCCTATTGGGTTGCAAGGGTGCAAACATAGTTCCACATCTAAAACACATGGAAAAGATCATGAATTTAAAAGGATGAAAGATATCTCCATTGGAATGAGGCCTTTTGGGTAAAGCCCAAGAATAAAACTATAAGGGCTTAGGCCCCAAGTGGACAATATCATACCATTGTGGAGATATTTTGAATCCATCTATTCTAACAAATGGTATCAGAGCGAGGCCGCTCTTCACCGGACTAACCGCCGGAAGAGCCATGATCCAGATCTAACCATGTGGGTTAAACCTTAAAATAAAGGAAGTGGATACTCTCGTGTTTGAATCAAGAGGACCAGACACTAGGCAGAAAGTCCTAGTAGGTCGGGTAAACCGAGGGGTAGGAAGTCCTAGTAGGTCCAGTGGACCGAGGGGCAGGAAGTCCTAGTTGCTGCTAGGCAGGAAGTCCTAGTAGGTCGAGTGGACAGAGGGGCAGGAAGTCCTAGTAGGTCGGGTGGACCGAGGGGCAAAAAGTCCTGGTGGGTCGATGATTCGGACATCAAACGGAGGTTTTCCGTTTGAGGGTGGCCTGTGGTCCTTTGTTTGAGGGGAGGATTGTTGGGTTGCAATGGTGCAAATATAGTCCCACATCTAAAACACATGGAAAAGATCATAGGTTTAAAAGGATGAAAGATATCTCCATTGGAATGAGGCCTTTTAGAGCTTGAACCGGTTAATTAAATTGGAATAAGATTAGTTGAGATAAGTATTGATTTAGGTTGTATCGGTAGCTTTAGATTAAAGTTTACTTATAGTTAAGCATGCTTAATTAGATAATTAATGAGTCGATTAAAGTATTAATTGATTTAATATTTAGTTAATTGATTAATCAGTTTAATTTGATTAATTAGAAATGATGAGTTGATTATTGAGTTAGGTTAAATTTGGTTGAGATGTGAAGTCCTTGTGTGTCGAATTATGAAATTCAGTTAGAATTTGATGTTACCATGATTAGTTTAGGTTTTGTTCGATTGAGGAGTTAGATTTATCTGTTGATATGATTGACCTATTAGATTAGGTTTTTGAATTATGAAACCTTAGACTCTACTAGGGTTTGACCTGTTGTAGAATTTAATATATTGTTGTACTTAGTGGGTATTGTATGTTGTAATCTGCAGGACCTTGATTTGTGAATCCTGTTATATAGAGAGGTTCTGATTTTGATGTGCATCGCACTAAGTGGATACTCCTGTGCTTGGTCACCACAGGTCTTTCATAATTATCCTATTGCTATTCTTATTACATTTATGGCTTAATTCGTTGCTTGACATTTACCGTTGACCTTGATATAATCTGTTCATCATCAATACAGTCTTCTTATTTGTTGTTTATCTGTGTTAGCTTATCATGATTAATGTTGCGCATATCTCGATGTTATAGTAGTTATCTGTTGAACTGTGCATCATAGTGTTGTTAACTCTCACTGCACAATGTGGGTGAGAGCATTATAGCACTGCACAGCGTGGGTGCTACCAGGACTAGCTAGATAACTCTCCTGAAGACTGCCCCTCCCCCTCGCGTGTAGTGGTCTGTTGTTGGAGCAGGTGATTCTTGCCATGCATCCCAGTTCACTGCACAGCGTGGGTGTTTGGGGATGTTGATGGCAGACAGTGACATTTCCCCGCTCCCCATTCACGTGTAGTGGTTTGTTGTTGGAGGGTGTGCAGTTGTCCTGTCGTGTACCTCAGTTCATTATGTGGGTGTCTGGGGGTGGCGAGTGCAGACAGTGACCATGCATGCATTTGTTGTTGTTTACTGTATTTATAGTTGATGCACTTGCTGTTATATGATTGTGATTGTTGCACTTGGTTGATATATGATTGTTGCATTTGTTGACATGTCATACATCATTATATGATCTTTGTTAGTTGTACGTAGTTGACCTTGTTCATATTGAGACTGTATACCTTTGATATCTATGCTTACCTCTTTATGTTCACTTCTATCTAGTACCCACTGAGTATTTTTATACTCACCACCCAAACCTTGGGATTTTTTGTCTCCTCAGATAGTAGATAAGGATGTTTCTTGAAGCTTAGAGTGCTACCGGTATACTGCTCCCATCTCACAGCAGGAAGAAGGTTTTGATTTTGTGGTTTTACGTTGTATAGATTTGGATTTTGAGTTGTATCTGTTATGTGGATTTCATCTTGGATGTTATCATTATGTTTCCGTTGCATTGTTGTAGATTTTGGTATACATTGAGTTTTTGTATAATCGTGATCGGTTTTTCGTTGTAGTAGTGGATGTAACACCCGCCCTTACGTGGGCCCTTGACGGACGCTACAGTTCTACTATATGTAGTTATGGTCATGTGGGCCCTCGTGTATGTATGTTATGGCCATGTGGGACTCTGTCTTACTATGTATTCAGGGAAAGTTGAATTGTTACAGGGGAGATGCTGCCAAAATTTTTCGGTCAGCCGTCTCTCGGAGCGTGACACTAATAGTTATGTACATTCTCTAACTTATTAAATGTATTTATATTTTAATATAGGAAAATTTTGATGAGCTTAAGCCAACACAGAGAAGTTCAAGTGCTAGTTATAACGCTGATGGATCTAAGCCTTCCATTGGGAATGATCTGAGTATCTGGTTGGAAGCGAGTGGAGGATCTAGGGGGAGGGAGGATATTGGGAATGAATTCTCTAAGCAGAACTCATCGAGTTGCTGGCACATCTTCTTCCACCCCACCAGCAATGAGGGCACAGATAGAAAGCCTAACTGAAGAAGTCTCTAATTTTAAGGGCATAATTTTGCAAAGAGATGAAGAAATGAGAGAAATACGTAGATAATAGGATTTTATTATGCGTCATCTACAGTTAGGCTCCGTTCTGAGTCAGCTTCCTCCTGTTCCGGTGATGATGGTGATGATGATGATTCTTCATAAGCCTAGTTGTGTATCAATTTGATTTTTCTCACAATTAGTATTGCTTTAATTTTTTCTATTTGCAAATCTTCTATTTTCTTATTGATTAATATTGTTATTTTATTTTGAATAGGGTTGGTGAAACCAAAGATGGCTGTGAGGTAAGTTTTTACATATTATAATTAATTTATATAAAATAAATTTTTTTATTTGCTGATGTAGGAAAAAAAGCATGGATGGAGAAGACAGTGAAGCAGAAAGTATTGTCCGAGGCTGATATCGTGGACGATGATACTTTTTGCTTCTTGTGCTTTTGAGACTTTATTATTGATGGATGTTTTGTTATTATCGATGGATGTTTGGAGGATGATATTGGATGTCTTGATCATTTATTGTATGTTTGGAGGATGATGTTGTATGTATGAATGTTTTATTTATGTTAATGTTAGGATGTGTTTTTGTTATATTTGGGAGGTGTCCTAAGACAATCGCCTTATGATTGTATTGTTTATTAAATAAGTAGAAATTCATTATTCAAGTGCATATTTTATATGTTTGATTAGATCTTAAACCTGTTCACTGAATGTCCACAATACATTTCATAGCATGAGAGAATTTGTGATTAGATCACAAACTGTGAGTTTCTCTACATGCGAAATTATGAAAGTATTGAAACTATCCCTAGTCGATGAATTAATAAACACGGGCGTCATCGATTCTGTTGAGACTAGCACATTTATACTCCTTGGTTTACCAAGACAGTAGCGTGAATGCTAGTTAAAGGTAGCTAGTTCATTAGAGTGACCTGCCGTGAGACTTTATGTGGTTCTTTTTGTATGTCAATGAAGTTTTCAGTGCAGTTAAACTTAGACTTGCGGAATGGTCGTGGAAGTTAAAGGTAGCTAGTTCATTAGAGTGACCTGCCGTGAGACTTTATGTGGTTCTTTTTGTATGTCAATGAAGTTCAGCCTCAGTGCAGCTTAAGTGTGAGTTTCCTTAGACTTGCGGTATTCAAGTCACTGAAGAAGATGTTTTAAAAATTTTGAAACAAGACGTACCCTACGACCGCTTGTTTGGATTGTTACTGAAAGTCTTTGACCAAAGTAACACGTATCAAGAATGTGGTATTCTTGGACACGTGTACGAGTAACTTGAATCCACAGAATAAGGAAGCAAGCTTAGGCTAGGTGTGACGTAGTCAGCCTAGCGGGGACTGACACACACAGACCATGTCCTGAACCAAGCAGGTATAAGATAGTGAAAGGAACGAGACACGTTTCATTAAAGCTGCTGAAGGGTTTAGAAATTATTTTGAAATGAGTTATTGATTTTTCAATCAATTGGGGATCATGATGTACTACTAGGTGCCACTCATGATCGATCCGAAATTAAGGGATGGACGACCAACATAACCGGAAATCTATTGGATCACACGCATTATAAGTTTTGGAAAGACTTAAAACGATTGGATTCTCAAAACAAAAGAAATCCGGTTAGACCAAACAAAGGCAAATGATGGATTTCATCTTATGAAGATGGATTAAACAAAATCGAAAATGATCTGGTTGTCGAACCAGACAAACTGATTTTGAACAAAAGATTGAACCAACTTGGTTTGGTTCATGTTAGAAGGCATTTTGGCAAAATGGAAGGCATGATGGGCTTCGTCTTGAGAAGACGAAACAAACGAAACTTATTTGGGTCAAATCAGAGTTCGTTTGGTTGTTTAATTAAACAAATTTGGTTATGAACCAAATCGAACCAAACTTGAACTGGGTTCAAGTTGAACCAAATAAACCCGCATTCAAAGGGAAAACCTAAACCTTATTCATTGGTTCAAGCATACCCAGTTCATCCCCTTCTCCTTTCCTCAATCGCACGTGTGATGCCTCCACCCTGACGCCGGCTACAAGATGAGGAAAGAAATCTCGGTGGTAGCCAAATCTCACAAATAAGGCAATAGATCTTCTCCTCAAGTCATTGCGCACATGAAGAAGGGAACAACCCCTTTGATTGCTGCCGCTCATGCAAGAAAAGGAAGGAGATTAGATCTCCTTCCATGTTCCACCGGCAAGCAAGAAAGGTAAGATATTTGACCATTGCTTGGGGTTTCAGTTTTGGTTCTTTAAGAAGGGTGGCTGTCTATGGTTTGAAGGTGATGAAAAACCCTCTTGCTACCTCCTCTTCCACCGTTCCCTCTTTGCCTTTGTTTCTGTCCAAAAATAAGAGCTTGCTGGTTCTTTATTTCCGGCGATCGGGAACCACCTCAGCTGGAGCTTCCTCTTGTGTTTGCTTATTGCTTGCTGTTGGTGCTTGTGTGTTGCTATTGCTGTTGCTTCCAAGGATTTGTTGCAGCGGTCCCTTATGCTGAGCTTGCTGCCGCCACTTCCTGTTGCTGGAGCTGCCAGAGTCCAAAGTTTTCCATAGTCTCCATCTGTCGAAAAGGTTGTGCTTTGTTGCCTTTGAAGATCACCGAAAATCAGATTACCGGCGATCGTTAGAAATACCCTAGAAATGAAAGCAACGTGTGTTGTTGCACGTTTTCGATATTAGGGTATTCTTCTGTATCGACCGTTGCTAATTGACGGCTAGTACCGCGACCAGCAACACGACTCGTGCTTAAGAAGCCGTCCAGACAAAACTTGGCATGGATCACCGATAGAGACAGACTTAGAGGAAGCTGCACAGTTCATGCCATTTTCGCTGAGCGTCATACGTCAGGTATACCTAGAATAATTTGTTATTCTAAAATTTTAATTTCCAGCTATTGCACAAACTCTGTTGTATCTTGCATGCGTGGTTGCGAGTGTTGCAATAATAATTTAGATTATTATTTATTTTTTTTCCGCTGTGTACGTTTTGAAACGCATAAACACGCGCAACGCACCGGGTCCGATCCCAACAGTGGTATCAGAGCCAGGTTATGCAAGCGAACTCAGAAAAATTATTTTTCGTATTATAATTTGTATATTAGGAAATATATGATTTAATTAAGAATTTTTCTAATTATAGAAATTTCTTAATTTGTTAAGGAAATTTCATTTTAGGAAATTTTTATTTTCCTAAAATAATTAGAGTTTCTTAATATAAAATCTTTTATTTTCTAAAATAAAATATGTGATTAAATTTGGAATTATTTCCTAATTTAACAAAAGGACCGCGATTTATGAAATCAGATCCTTAAACATATTTTTTAAGATTTACAATAAACTATAATTGGAAAGTCATAATTAGTTGCCATAAATATGCCATGCCATATAAAATTATCATGTTTAGCTACATTAACTTTTGCTCTTGCCTACAAATTTGTTAGCGGAAGCACAAGATAAAAGCAAAATAAAGATCAAGCAATGTTAACCCCTTCGATTTACTTAGTATCCACCTCCTCGAGGTGACTAATCCAAGGATCCACGCACACCACTAGAACTTTCCACTATGAACTTTTCTCATTCTCAAAGCAATTTTGAAGGTGGAGAAACCTTTGCACTTGATCTCTTCCTCTTACAGATGTATAGAGAAAATTGGAGGAAGAGTATGAAAGTTTTACAGAACTTGAAGATCTTACAATGATGAGAAAAATGAGAACTATCGCATCTCCAATCTTCAGTCTATCTTTTTATATTTTTGTGATGCCAGTCGACTGTTCCAAGGACTAATCGACTAGTGGGCTTCAACGACTACCGTAGATTGAGTTATTTCTCCAGCTGTCAGCCCAACGTTTGAATACCAATCGACTAATACTTACTTTAGTCGATTGGTTAGTCGACTGATCTCAATATTTCATTCGACCAAAGCTTCTGTGTGTTTTGGATCAAGACACCAGTCGATTGATACCATCACAGTCGACTAATGAAGTTGAAAACTCACCTTTCAGCTTCCTTCTTCATCCCTCAGCCTTGACTCACACATTCAAACATCTTCCACAAGCTTCGTGCCCTCCTTGGATGCTTTCTAGCCCACGACTCTTCATCCTTGCACTTAGTTGAGATGTTTACATCAGCTTCGTCATGCTAAGTCTTCCTTCTACCAAGAGGTCGCACCTCCAGGACTTCATTATTTGCCAAGAGGTCGTACCTCCGGGGACTTCACCATTTCCCAAGACTTCAACCCTGGACTTTCCTGTTTACTCAAATCACATATATTAGATCACCAACATTGCCTAACTTAAATTAATTTAGCCAAACATTAAAACTAACTGATACTTGGGGCAAGATTGCACCAATAAATTATGCCATGCCATAAATACCATGTCATGTAGATTTTGTATGAAAAGAGGATGAGACTGAAAATTCCTTATTTAAACATTAAAGCTAACACCTTCCGTTAATATGCTATGAACCAGAACATGGTTTCTAGCTTGGGTTGTTGGACTCTCTCCAAGCCCAAACCTGAAATCAAATATGTTCAAACCATAGAGACACGATCTCATGATTAACGGGTTGGCTTTAACTTGAAGCATTGACTTGTTGGACTCTCTCCAAAGTTAGTGTCAGAGGTGAAGTTGGGTGCTATATATATATGCATACGTGTTAATGTGGTGAAGTTGGACTTCCAAGCCCAAACCTAAAATCAAATATGTTCAAACCATAGAGACACGATCTCATGATTAATAAGCATTGACTTGTTGGACTCTCTCCAAAGTCAGTGTATAGAGGTGAAGTTGGGTGCTATATATATATGCATACGTGTTAATGTGTGAACAATCCGATGTTTATGCCGATATTCAATTAGTTGATAACATAATGCGATAGTTATGTATACACGATACATAATTGGCATACGATGCCTACCACCGTTGCTAAGAATGGCTTGTTGGACTCTTTCTAAGGTTATTCTTATCTATGGTGGATATCAACCCATTGGAGAAAATTAATTATCTCCCGAATCAGAGTAAGGGCTCTCGTACTCATAAAATAAATGGGAATTATTTATATATGTAAATTATTTACAAATATATTTCAAAACTCATCTCTCATATATGCTCGATTTATTTTCTTTCTTAGGTTAATCGTTTAAGAATGTCATCTTTGAATTTGCGTATGATTTTGGATACCAATAAGTTGACTAGCCCTAACTTCCTGGACTGGTATAGAAATTTGAGAATCATTTTCAAAATTGAAAAACTTGCCTATGTCCTCGACGATCTTCTTCCCGTATCCTTGGCAGATGATGCAACTGATGACCAAAAGTTGGCCTATCAAAAACATCTAGCTGATTCTGAATTAGCTAGCTGCATCATGCTAGCCTCTATGTCACCCGACCTGCAAAAACAATATGAGCATATGGATGCTTATACTATTATTTTTCATCTTCGTGAGTTGTTTAATGAGCAGGCGAGATCCGAACGGTTTGAGGTCTCTAAGCTCCTCTTTCGCTCACGAATGTAGGAAGGTACATCTGTAGTACAACATGTCTTGAAGATGTACGGGTACATTGAAAGGCTAGGATCACTTGGTTTTGCGATGGACCACGAGTTAAGTATTGACTTAATTCTGCATAGTTTACCCGAAAGTTATTCACACTTTGTGATGAACTATCGAATGAACCGAATCGAGTCCACGATACCAGAGATGATCAATATGCTCAAGACTATTGAGTCATTTGTCAAGAATGAGAAGAAGGCTGTGATGCTGGTTAATTC
>NC_133869.1:3267459-3283866 GCF_044706935.1 Curcuma longa
ATTCTACCACGGAGGCAGAATACATTGCAGCTTGTGAAGCAATAAAGGAAGTGGTTTGGATCAGGAAGTTCATTACTGAACTTGGAGTGGTTCCAACCATTGTTGAAGCATTACCAGTCTACTGTGAGAACAATGGAGCAATTGTGCAGGCAAAGGAACTCAGGTCTCATCATCGATCCAAACACGTACTTCGACGATATCATCTGATCAGAGAGATCATCAGTAGAAAGGAAATACAAATCGAGAAAATTCCCACAGAAAGGAACGTTGCGGATTCTTTGACGAAGTCTATACCTCAAAGTAAGTTTGAGGAACATATAGAGGTTTATGGTATTGGATATCATGGCGATTGACTTTAATCCAAGTGGGAGTATGTTATATTTGGGAGATGTCCTAAGGCAATTGCCTTATGATTGTACTATTTAGTGAATAAGTAGAAATTCATTATTTATGTGCATATTTTATATATTTGATTGGATCTTAAACTTGTTCACTGAATGTCCACAATATATTTCATAGCATGAGAGAATATGTGATTAGATCACAAACTGTGAGTTTCTCTACATGTGTAATTATGAAGGTATTGAAACTATCCCTAGTCGATGAATTGATGAACACGGACGTCATTGATTCTGTTGAGACTAGCACGTTTATACTCCTTAGTTTACCAAGCAGTAGCTCTCACTAGTTGGAGACATTGGATTTTGAAAGTTAAACATGGATGCTAGTTAAAGGTAGCTAGTTCATTGGAGTGACCTACCGTGAAACTTCATGTGGTTCCTTTTGTATGTCAATGAAGTTCTTAGTGCAGCTTAAGTGCGAGTTTCCTTAGACTTGCGGTATTCAAGTCACCTTGGTCGCGGAAGCTTATACTTTAACATCTGAAGCAAGCATCTCCAAGGAGGTGTGGATCCGAGTTGATTGGGTATAAGTTGAAGTGCCCGAAGATGTTTGAATAGCCCATAGAGGATTCACTGCTCTTTGTAAAGAGACGTATACCCTACGACCACTTGTTTGGAATGTTACTGAAAGTCTTTGGCCAAAGTAACACGTATCAAGAATGTGGTATTCTTGGACACATGTACGAGTAACTCGAATCCACAGAACAAGGAAGCAAGCTTGGGCTAGGTGTGACGTAGTCAGCCTAGCGGGGACTGACACACATAGATCATGTCCTGAACCAAGCGTATATAAGACGGTGAAAGGAATGAGGCATGTTTCATTAAAGCTGCTGAAGGATTTAGAAATTGTTCTGAAATGAGTTATTGATTTTTCTGGTTAATTGGGGATCATGATGTACTACTAGGTGCCACTCATGATCTATATGAAATTAAGGGTTAATTACGGACGACCAATATAATCGGAAACCTATTGGGTCACACGCATTACAAGTTTTGGAAGGACTTAAAATGAGTTTGAGAATTAGATTTTCAAAACAAAAGAAATCTGGTTAGACCAGACAAAGGCAAATGATGGAATTTATCTTATGAAGACGGATTAAACAAAATTAGAAATGATCTGGTTGTCGAACAAGATAAACTGATTTTGAACTAAAGACTGAACCAACTTGGTTTGGTTCGTGTTAGAAGGTATTTTGGCAAAATGGAAGGCATGACGAGCTTCGACTTGAGAAGACAAAACAAACGAAACTTCTTTGGGTCAAATCAGAGTTCGTTTGGTTGTTTAATTAAACAAATTTGGTTATGAACCAAATCGAACCGGACTTGAACGCAGTTCAAGTTGAACCAGGTTCAAACTCGATTCAAAGGGAAAACCTAAACCTTATTCGCCGATTCAAGCATACCCGATTTCCCCTTCTCCCTTCCTCAATCGCGCATGTGTGCGATACCTCCACCCCGACGCCAGCTGCAAGATGTGGAAAGAAATCTCGGTGGTGGCCAGATCTCTCAAATATGGCAATAGATCTTCTCCTCGAGTCATTGTTGTTGGGATGTATACTATAAGCCTAGCTTTTTGTATAAACATCTATTTTGAAATAATTTAAATGAGAATCACTTTGGTCAAATGTTTGTATTTTATATATTCTGATATATGTTAATGCAGTTATTCACTTAATTTATATTGTAGATAATATGGTGTGTGGTGTCACACAGAAGATCATGTTATCGGTTCCTTATAAATTATAAATAGTAGCTCACAACTAATATGGACTGGGACAAACCATTGGAATGGTTGTAGTGTAAATATTATTAGTTTATCTTGACTATTAAATTACACTAGTACACTTTATGTGTATTGAGCAGGACCGTTTGAGGTCGTTCGATTTATACTGACTATATAATCGAACTAGACCTCTGTTATTATGGATGTACATGCTCTTAATCCATATATAATAACAAGTATATATACTTAGTACGTATTTTTTTAATTCATAAAAGGGTGAGATTTATTCGTTAAATCAAAAGGCCCGATGAGTTGGGAGATAATGCTATGTATATGGTGTGTTGTTGATTATAGAAGGAAACTGTGTCCTAATCATTTAGGTTGATGATGTCCCCTTGAGGAGCTCATAAGGATTATCATGTAAACCCTATACGTGGACTTAGTCCGCATGATAATAAAGTTGAGTGATACTACTCTTGGATTCAGATGTTAATTAATTGAGTTGTCAGTAATTCAATTAATTAACGGATATACGATATCTTAAACACAGGGAGATTAATGCACTCATAATAAGAAGGAACCCATATTATAATATGAGATTGGTGCAGTAGTTCAATAATATCCTTTATTATTAATGGACTTGAGTTGAATGTTCAGGGAGAACACAGGAAGCCCAAGTCCATCAGGAGGTCAAAACTAATTCCTCCTCTAAGTTCCTATTGTAGCCTCTAGATAAAGCCTCGTATCCACCCAATAAGATTCTGTTAGAATTCTGTTAAGAATTCTATTTTAGAATTCTGTTAGAATTCTGTTTAGAATTCTATTAAGAATTCAGTTAACAGAATTCAGATTAATTCTAAATAGAATTATGTTAATTTTATTATCCAACAAAATTTTTCTAAATTTTGTTATCTAACAAAATTTGATTAAGTTTTGTTAATAAAAAAATTTTGTTAAAAATTTTTTTTTGTTATCCAACAAAATTATATAAATTTTATTATACAACAAAATTATATTAATTTCGTTATTTTTTCCTAAAATTTCTATGATGGTAAAGGTATAAAAGGGGAGGATAGGGAGAGGCAAAAACACAACTTCTATTTGCTTCTTGGTGTGTTAGGGCCAGCGGCACAACACCCTTTTTCCCCCCTTTGTTTGCTAGGGTCGGTGCCCTCTCCCAACTCCTCCTCCCTCCTTTGTTTGCTTAGGCGTTCCTCCTCTTTCCCTTTGCTAGGGCCGGCGCACAAGGTCTCTATCCTTGCTAGGGCCGACAGCCAAGAAGGGAGAAAGAAGAAGAGAAAGAAGGAGAGGAAGAGGAAGAAGAAGAAAGCTTCTACCTTAAGTTCTTGCCATCGGATTAGAAGAGAGGAAAAGAAGGAATTGGATGGAGACATGTTGGTAGATCGTTGCCCACACAACGTCTAAGAAGAAGAGAGGAATACATCAGAAGATCAAGAGGTTTTCGAGTAAAGTACAATCATCTACACAATCTACAAAGAAGAAAAGTACAACTATTATTCTGCTGCATAGTTGTTTTTGTTTTCTTTTGTATGGATCCTAAATACCGACACAAGAGTCCAAGATCATATGCTTCGATCAAGGTGTGCTTTGATTGGTCAAGAACTTGCTTGATCAATCAAGCACATGTCTGATCGAAGACATAGGTTATTTGGAAATTCACTACAAAAAAATAGCATATTAGCGACGAATATTTACGATGAAATCTATTCGTTGCAAATTTGCAACAGAATCTGTAACAAAAATAAAATTTGTTGCAAATTTGCAACGACATTTATGACAAAAATACATTTGTTGCAAATTCTGCAACATATATTTTTAATCGCTAAATTCGTTGCAACTGAAATATTCGTTGCTAAATTCGTTACAAATTTACGACGAATATGACATTCGTCGCAAATGGGCAACGAAAAATTTTTTCGTTGGCAAATCAGCGCCAAAACGTGAGATCTATAGGATTTTGGCGACGAACTCAAGGTTCGTTGCTAACTTTGCGACGAATAGAAAGTTCGTCGCAGATGTTGCAACGAATAAGTAAATTCGTGGCAAAAGCTGCAACGAACACCGAATTCGTTGCAGAATTTCCAACGAAATTCATGTTCGTTGCTAAACTTGCAACAAAATTCGTATTCGTTGTAGATTTGGCAATGAATTTGGATATTCGTTGCAAAATATGCAACGAATACAGATTCGTTGCAGATTTTGCAACGAATTTGGATATTCATTGGAAAATCTGCAACGATTTCGGTGTTCGTTGTAGATTTTGCAACAAATCCGTATTCGTTGCAAAATCTGCAACGAATTTAGCGACGAATAATTTTTGTCGCCAAAATTTTTTACTTAACCTAGATCTGAAATCATTTCCCCTTCTCTTCTCTTGCAACACGCCGACGCCTCCCTCTTCCTCTCCATCTCGCTCGCTCTTTTCTTGCCGCTGGCCCCTTTTTTGTGAATCAATCGGTCGGATCTCTTCGTTCTCGCAACACGCCGCCGCCTCTCTCTTCCTCTCCATCTCGCTCGCTCCTTTCTCGCCGCCGGCCCCTTTTTCGCGAATCAATCGGCCGGATCTCTTCGTTCTCGCAACACGCCGCCGCCTCCCTCTTCCTCTCCATCTCGCACGCTCCTTTCTCACCGCCGGCCCCTTTTTCAGAAAGTGTTGCCCTAAGGTATCACAATTTGCAGAAAGTGTTGCCCTAAGGTATCACAGTTTTTCTATTTCCTCTTATTCTCCGTCTTTTTTCCCATTTGAAGAACATTGGATTTTTCGTGCGAAAAGGATTACATTTACTGTTTTGTTTGGTATGTTCGGGATTTTCTGTTGATTCTCTACTTTTATTCCATAACGAAGGACAAGGCTATCAAGAGGTTTCTTGTGAGGAATATAGTGGAGCAAGCTACTGTGAGGGATGTGCAAGAGGCGTGTGCCTATGATGGTATTATATTTTTGTTTGAATTATTTGGCATCTGTCATTCTTGGTGGCTAAAGGTTTTTAAACATCTTAGGATACACGCTTCCGAAACTGTATATCAAGGTGCAGTATTGTGTCTCTTGCACAATCCACTCCAAGGTTGTCAGGGTGAGATCTCGCACTGATAGGAGGAACCAGAGCCACCACAGCGCTTCAGACACCGGGTATTGAATCTCCATGGATTTTTACTAATGTGTTATTATATTTACTTGCCTTCATATTATATCTTTGTAAATGGCTTTAATGAATGCATTTTAGTATTCATAATATCATTCTCTCGTGCTACTACTTCTCTGCTTTTATGCTCGCTATGGATGAATGCAAGGTTTTTGGCATCCTTTACATGCTTTAAGCAGGTGCAATTGTTCATTGTTTGGTTTTGCATGAAACATTTACCTAATTTTTGTTAGTAGAGGTGTAGAAAATGGAAATTTATACCTACTGGATATTTTTGCCTTTGCATTATTATCATCTAGACAAGTAAACCACCCATGGAAAATTTCATCCTTATTATCCAGACACTTAATTTGATAACTCTCAACTCTTTCAAGAGGAATGCCAATTATGTGTTCTGTTGTTCGTATGGAGGTAGATGCCGGTTAAGTTTCCTTTTGAAGAAACGATGTTGGGAAAGCTAGGTAAAGTACCAAAATGCAACCTTAATTTTTTTCACCAAAACATGCTCTAGGTGCTCATGGTTGTCCATGATCATTCTTAATATATAAGAACTTTGATTTTGAATAGTTGCAAGATCTAATAAGCTTTGAACAATGGAGCTCAAGAGATGAGGATTTGAGGATGTATGTTAGCAAGTGGAGGATTGAATCCCCTTCTATAGGGATTGGGAGGCACCTATAAGGTCACAAACTAAATAGGACTTAACACTTCATTTTAATTATGAATGTGAAAGATCAAGGCTCATCCTTTAATCTTGAATTTAATTAAGAGATGAGGATTTGAGGATGTATGTTAGCAAGTGGAGGATTGAATCCCCTTCTATAGGGATTGGGAGGCACCTAGGGATTTGAGGATGTAAATACCCGTAATTTTCCTTCAATAATGATGAATGATTAATTAAAAAGAATTTAGAAAATTTCTAAATTGGCCCTGATGATTAAATGAACTTTTAGCTTATTAGTAGGATAATTTTCCTAATGGGTCTTATGATTTAAATGTTGTCGCAATGGGCTTCCCTTACAGGGGCTAGCTAATGACAAAAAGGAATGAAATGGGGCCTTAAAAGAATGGATAAATTAATGGGTTTGACTCATGTGGGCTTTGCAAAAAAATGAAAGAAAAAAAATAATGGAGGAACCGAGGATTGATCCTTTGACCTCAAGGAAATGGCAAGCCTAGTAGAAGCATGGGCTAACCAGATGGGATAGCAAGTGTTATTGTGAAAAGGATAGGGGACATTTCAATTAAGGAGTAGGACCTATGAGTAGACATTAAAAGTAGTGGAAGGGAGGAGTGGCAAGGTGGTTATGTAACCACCTCTCCACTACTCCCACCTCCTCTTCACTAAGGCTCTATAAAACTTCTCCTTGCCGAAAATTAGAGCTTTTTCTCTCATTCCCATCACCGAAGCTTCCTCTCTCATTTCCTCTCCACCGAAGACCCCTTTTCCCTCATTCTCCTTCACCGAAATTTCATTCCTTCCTCTCTTCCTCTTGTGGCCGAGAGTTCTTGGGGAGGGTTCTTCATCAATCAAGCCAAGGGAGCAAAGGGAGGAGATCTAGAAGGCTAGGAGGATTTAGGAGAAACCAAGGAAGGGCTAAGGATTGGTTCTAAGGCTTCGTCTCCTTCTCTTTAGGGTAAAAACTCTAAGGGACCAAAGGTAAGACTCCCTCACCCTGCAACATAATGGTTTCTTGATGATTTCATGCTTTCCTTGATGTCTTATGTTTTGTGGTTGAAAAAGCATGAGAATATATGATTAAAGTTTCGGCCATGAGGTTAAGTTAGGTTTTAAAAGCATGATTTGAACAAGTTTGCTCAATGTGATTCATGAAGGTGTTTAAATGAGAACTTGGTTGTTTGCCATGTGGTTGAAGTTAGGGTTTCATAATCATAGATCTTTAAGTTTCGGCCATGATGATATGTTGAGGATCTAAAAGCATGTTTTGATTAGCTATGCTCTATATGATTCATGAGGATGTTTTAAGTAAATATTTATGCATAACTCCATATTATTCAATAGATGAATAGAAAGTTACTCAAATTCCTTATAAGATTTCCATTATTGGATTCATAATAGAAAATAAACAAACATCTTGAAAAAGTGTGAATCAATGGTTTCTTGTTTCTAATAATTCACGAAAGATATTATTAAATTATATTTACTCTTTACACTTTACACAATTAAATTAATTTAATTTATACGTATAATATAATGGATCTTAAATCCATTAACAATTCTTTTTGTTGATTATAAAATTTTTTGTTTGATTTATTTCTTGTTGTTGCAAGCTTTGTTTTAGTCTCTCCTCAAGCTTTTGAAGTTGTTGAATGAGCCCACTAGAACTCCTATAGCTTTCTTGGTTTGAATATGAATTTTGTTGATCTTGAAAATAGGTGGGCTGCTGAAAATTGCTTGAAATCTGTCCACTTTGAAATGGTTATTGTTCGAAGTGATTTGGGAGTCGAAATGGTTGATTTTGAAGCTGAAAATTCCCTTGAAAATTCCATGAATGTTGCTGAAAATTATTTCCTTGAAAATTCTGATTTTGGGGCTGCTGAAAATTGCTTAAAAATTGCCCCATCTGAAAATTCTGGTTTTGAAGTTGAAATTGTTGATCCACATGTTGAAAACCTTAATATGGATCCTACAAATAAAAATTTTACTGTTCAGATTGTTGATAAAATGGTTGTTGATAAAAAGAATTTTCACACATTGTAGAACCCAACAATGATCCAAGTAACAGTAAAAGAGATTATTCATAAGCCCAAATCAAACAATTCCTACTAGTGTTTCCCCGGCAACGGCGCCAAATTTGACAACCCTATATTTGATATGTCACGAATAGGGTTGCAAATTAGAATTTATAAATTAATCAAAAACCCATGATAAATACAAATAAATAAAGTATAGGGGCCTCGAGTCGTATTTTTCCAAGGACTAGTAGATAATTGCTCAATTCAAGCTTGGGTGTCGTGTTTTTGGGGTTTTTCGAATGTAAATGGGGGGTTTTGGTGTTTTCGAACGAAATGTAAATGAAAATCAACTAATAAATGAAAAATACTAAAAATTGAAACCCTAAAGAATGCAAGCTCTAATCATCATCAAAGCAATTAAGTTAAAAACCGAATGAAATGAAACTAGATTACAAAGAAAAGTGAAATCTAGCTCATAAAGCAATTATGCAATGAAACTACTTAACATTAATCAAATAACATGAAATCCACTGATTAAGCCACTCAAACCCATCAAACTGATACGTGGAGCCAAACTTGGCACGGAACAGTAGTAAGCCTTGTTATTAGAAACTGAAATCAACCAAAAATGCATATTGATGGCACTAAATTGAATCCTAAAACACATAAACTAGCATTAGAACTTAACAAAAATCAAACAACCAACAATGGCTAGCTGAAAATGCAGTGAAACAAGAATGTTCAGAAACAGCTAAAATCAAAAATCAGAAACTCATCCATCCCTCATCTTCTTCCTTCGATTCTCCCAACTTGGTGTCAAACGAGTTGTCAAACCCCACAATGTGGGTTCAATGATCCTCAGGAAGCTTCAACTTGGTCTCTTGTGTGTTTTGCTAGCTGCCAGCTCCCTGAATCGCCCAAAAAAATCCTCTCCGGCCAAAACAGCAAGCTGCACAGTCGCATTTCTGATGACAAACTGGATTTCCTGTCTTGCACGTGCTCCGATCGGATTGATGATGATATAGGGAGGCTACGCGATCCTAGGAGAACCCCTCAAAGGAATCGCGGCGTCGGATGGTGCTGCAGATGGTCGGAATGCGCGAAAACAAGGGTTTGGCCGCCGATGAAACCCTCGCCGTCGCGCCAAATCCAGCTGCCTAAATATACCCAATCGGTCGACTTCAGCTTCTTAGGGGATCAAGGAATGCAATGGAGGAAGTTTGGGTGGACGGGGATGGCCGTGTTCGTACGTCGCGTGGCAGGGGAAGCTGTCGCGAGAAGACGATGAACAGTGCGGCCAGCCACTGTTCATCGATTAAAGCCTTGGTTTTATACACCGATTAATCAGATGATCTGGACCATTGATTTCTGATCTGATGGTCTGGACTTGATCTTGGGCTTTAAGGCAGCTTAGGGCTTCTAAAAAATTTAGGGATTTTGATCAAACTTGAGCTAGGTCATGTCCTCCATGTGAGCTTGATCAATTTAGCAAATTTGACTCGATTTGACCGCGGTTGACCTCGAGTTGGGTCCGATTTGAGCCCTACGATCAATTAAACTCAATTAATGTAGAAATTCACCATTAAATCATGAAAATTATAATCAAGTCTCAAATCATGTAATATAGCACAAATACAATCAAATCGATTCATTAAATAATTATTTTCATGCAAAAATCCAAAAATTGAATCGATTAAAATGCAAGAAATCCTAGCTCATTAGTCGATCGGAACATGGATTCTAGTCGACCTGAGCTCGGATAAGCCCAGCGGAAGTCGAAGTCTATCAACACCCTCCACGTCAGATTCAAGTTGATCTAAGTAAGGATTCTAGTCAATCTGAAGGTAAAGTCAGCTGTGTACCTGAGTGGGTTATAAAAGCAACTTCGATCAGAGGCTTCGCACATCAACTTCCATACTTCCATGATCAAATCTTGTCGTGCTGACGGCATCCTGAGCGAGCAGCAGCGTCCATTTAAGCCGTCGTAACACCGGATTCGCGCCAGAACAAAGATTTACAAAGCTCCAATATGTTGGGTAATGAATCTTGTATTTAAATTAGTAATCTGATAACAAATTTTGTTTTATCGCGATATTTTTGTAATTCGTTACAAAAACGATCACAAATCGTGGGCCTTGAAGTAGTAGTCTTCGATTGTGAACCAAGTAAAAAAAAATTATTGTTCTTGTTTTTATTTTTACTTTACTAAGTCATTCGCTACAGCAAATGTGATTAATCGAATGCTCAAATTTTCAAAAATCAGGAAAAACGCTTAAGCGCTATTCACCCCCCTCTAGCGCTTAACTCGATCTTACAATTGGTATCAGAGCGGGGTCCTCGAATCCAATGCAACCACTGATCGAGGAGGTTTTCAATTAAGTTTTGGATTTTTTAAATTTTTTTCAAAATTTTTTTTCTTTTATTTCTTTTATCGCGCACTGCTAATCCAAGACCAAGTCTTGGAACAATTGCTCTGTCTTTCTATGTGCTAGAACAATGGCTCACCAAAAAGGTTTCAGCACTGCAAGGCCAGCTCTGTTCTTAGAGGAAGACTTCACCTACTGGAAAGATAGAATGGAGTGTCACCTGAAGACACAAGTGGAGATGTGGATAGTCATCCAAACGGGATTCACAATCCCGTCTGACAATAACGGTTTACCACTTACTTGCAAAAGTTGGGACACAACCACGAGGAAGAAGATCGAGGCAGACGACACTTCAATGCGAGCTGACCAAGGAAGAACTGAACCAGGTCAGGCCATTCATAAGCGCCAAGGATCTCTGGAATAAGCTAATTGAACTCCACGAAAGCACATTGGATACCAAGGTGAGCAAACATGATTTATTATTAATAAACTATATAATATCAGGATGATGGACGGGGAGTCAGCAAGTAGACTACATGCCTAGATCCAAGACATCCTCAACGGCTTACATGCGATCGGCTAGAAAATCGAGAATCGCGACATTATAAGGTATGCATTGAAAGCGTTCCCTAGGAACACTTTATGGGCATTTATGGTGGATGCTTACAAGGTCTCTAGGGATCTTTCTAAAGTTAAATTAAATGAGTTATTTTCTCACGAACAATCTAATGTTGAAGTGGAAGAGAAGGGTATTGCTCTTCTTGCAGGTATAGGTAAAGACAAGAAGTCGAAAAAGGTCGTCGAAGACTCAGACTCGTCCGACTCCAAAATGAATGACGACGAGGTAACTTTGGAGCTCGTGAACCTGGTTCAAAAATTGATCCAAAAGAAATGAGGAGTTAAGAAGTCGAAGATAAAGAAGGTTGTAAAATAATCAACTAATCCGACGACAACCGACAAAACTGAGCTAAGGTCCTACGGATGCAATCGCAAAGGACACTTCAAGGTCGATTGCCCGAATCAAAGGAAGGACCAGAGAACGAAGAAAAAGGCACTCAAGGCGATGTGGGATGAATCGTCTTTCGAAAAATTAGACGAAGAATCGACTACGATGAGTTTCCTCACACTTTTGACACGGAACGAAACGACAGAAAACGACAGCGACTTGGACACTGACGAAAGCCACGGATCTGCATCCGTTTTTGAAGGTTCCAATCCCGCTGTAAGTACTATACGTCTTTATTCAATTATTATTTGTCTGTCAAAAAAATTAACCAAATCTAATGCTATGGTTGAATCGCTCCAAAATGAGTTAGTACTCCTCAAAGAGAAAGTCAACACTGAGTCATCAACAGAGGCTACTTTAATTGAGAATTCGACTCAAATTCAACTTGAAGAAAAAAATTTCCAATTAAAGATCCAAGATGACAAACTCAGACGATCGCTTGTAAAATTCACTTCTGGGTCTAAGTATCTGGACATGATACTTGAATCTCAGAAAGCTGAATACAATTGATCGGGCATTGAATATAATTCTAAAAATAGATCATTCATAACATTATTGCACAGAACACACAAATCCAAATGATCTAGAGTCCAATCGTGGGTTCCAGTTCTTAAGTCCAAATTAGTTAATCCAGTTGGACCGAACCAATTCTGGTCCCCAAGGATCAAATACATTTGATCCGACTCAACAAGGGTCACAATCCAGGGGGATCCAAACCCAATTGATTGACTGCATGTTTAATTTATTTTTTTTATTTTTTTAATTTTCTGCATTAGAAAAATTTAGGCTAAATAAGGACCAACTATTTGATTAACTCTTGCCAACTTAGTACTAGGGTGGGGCGAAATGATAATACGTTAGGGAGATTTGGTTTAAGTAGTCAAGTGTGATAAGGAGTACTTTGCTTGATTTACTTAGCCCGATTGAACTAGCTAAAGCTACCTGATAAATAGCATTTTTACCGAGTAAATTAGGGTTATATTGGACCGGTTTAATCACATTTCACATCATAAATTAGATTTTTAGCTTATTTTTGTATCTTAGATTAATTTTTAGTCTTCATTCTATTTTCTTATTATTTTGAGAAATTTATGTATATTAATTTGTGTATTTAATTTTTGTAGGAAATTAGGATGAAGATAATCGTATTTGGAGGTCTAATTGGGAGGAAAATCAATCTTGGTTCGAGTCAGATTTGAATTGAAATTTTAATTGACTCAACCAGGATGAAAAATCAAGCTCAATAGGGTTCAAATTGTATTTAGCCCGGGTTAAACAAGCCTGGTGCAATAGAATCAATCAGACCAGCCCAAATTCAGTTTCAGCCCAAAAATTCAGCCAGCCCACTACAAGCAAGCCTGGTCCAATAGAGTGATTAAAGCCGGTTCAATTCAGAAATCAACCCGGCTTAAAGCGCTGGGTTCATACGTGCATTAAAAGGGAGATTAGGGTTCACAGAAATGGGGGACTCACTCGCGATTTTGAGAAGCTACAGTGCTTCCCAAAATCGCAAGCACTGTTCATCATCGTCTCCTCATCGCCGCCGCGATTCTGAGCCTCATCGCGCGCTCCACCGCCTCCATCTTCCTCTCCGATCAACCACAGAGCTACGGTCGACGTCCATGAAGGTTGACAAGCGTCGACGCCACCGCGGAAGCTTCGTCGACGTGGTTGCGAACGCAAGATTTCCAGTCCCAGTCAACCGTGGAAGATTGCTGAGAGTGGCCAGCTCCCGCGATTGGCGGCAACGTCCCTTCCGCAAAATAGAAAGAAAATCATGAGTGGTTGCTCCGGTGAGTTCTCTACCCTTCCGCATCCACCAAAGTTTCGAGCAGAGAATCCTTCGCCGACGTGGTTGCGAACACGAGGGAAGCCCGGTTCTGTGCTTCGATCATCTCCTCCACCGAGGTACGCGGTAAGCTTTTGTTTGGGTTCTAACCTGTCTGTGATTTGCAGCAGGAGCGGGCTGAGTAGAGTTCAACCTCGTTCTTTCCCGATTTGAGCTTGCTGGAATTGGTCATCTCCGGCAACGTTCTACCGCTCCATGTTGGTGTAATTCGATGTAATGGTGCCAGAGTGTTGTTCTGTGCCGATTGGAACCAATGATCCATCCACCATTCCACACTCTCCCCTGTTCTCTGTTCTTAATCGAAGGGAGTAACCTAACCCTAGCTTAAGCATTCCTTTTCTTCTATTGTTAGATAGCTGAAGTATCAAAAACCCCTATTTTTCTTTGTTCTTGTTGTTTGTTTTGGTTGAAATTGAATCGGATGTGTTATCAATTGCTCAATCGAATTGAATTGTATATCAAAGGTGGATTTTGAGTTGTTCCTGTGTGTGTCAAATGAATCTCTCTGTTGTATGTTGTTAGGGAATGTTGAATGTGAATTAGAATATGTATGCATTCATGTGTTGTGAATTAGAATTATCATTATTTCGGTTGTGTTGTTGTGATGCATTGAATTAGAATATGTATACTATCGGATGTGTTTTCTTTGTAAGGTGCTGGATTCAAATGTTGGCTAGACATATGAGGTATTGAATTGTTTGGACAGTGAACAGATTGTGAACATGTTCATTTGATTTGATTTGGTTGGTTGTGTTGAATTCGGTGTGGTTAGTGGTGAACTCGAGTTGAACATGTTTAAGATGCATGCATAGGTTGTGTGATGTTGTATGGTTGTGCATATTGTTTATACATAATATTTTGTATGTTGTATGTTAAGTCATTTGTACATGATGTATGACTTGGAATTCATGTTGTAGGTTATATAAATGGAAGTATGTTGTATATTAAATTTGTTGTATGAAGATGTATATTTTATGTTGAGTTTGTATGAATAAAATTCATGTAATAAGTTAATCACTATTGTAAATGAAACAAGTTGTTGTATAATTGTATGTTTGATGATTGATTGTTGTGATGGCCATGAATTGAATAATAAACATGCTCTAGCGGTTATAACGTTGTTGTATTTTATGTGAAATAGGATCTGATTGTGAATAAATGGAATTATAGATAGGAATGAATTATGATCAACAAATAAAAGACCCCGTACCAATTGTCTAGAATAATTTCCGATCATTGAGTCCATGAGAGACGATCCGGACTTCTCTGTACCACATAAGGTGATAGTTAGGGGTTTGATAAAAAATAATTAATTAATTTTGATGGGTGTGAGTGACAAAACAAAATAAATAAATAAAACATCCAAAATACACGCCATCACTACCTCGCCACATCTTAGACTAGTTAGACGAGAGTTTTCCCCAGACTAGCTAAACTTATAATTTTTTGAATCAGTTTTATCTTAGAAAGTGGTCGTTGCTCCAATAATCAAGAAGGCCCTGTGCCTTGCCAATGTCTAAAAACTGATTTTGAAATGTAAATTTAAAAAGTCAAAAGGTTAAACTTGAATCTAACTCAAGATTAATCAAATAATAGATACCTAAAACAATAATTATAAGATAAAATTGAAAAGTTACCCCATAAAACCTAAAGGATTAACTGCTTGATAATTTAGAAATGGGTGAGATGAATTAGGTAAAAAAAATTTTAATCCAACCAATTTTGTCTAAATAATTTTATAAAATTAACACAAGTTTTAAGTTAAATAAATTTTACTTAAATAAATTTTACATAAATTAATTTAATTAATTCAATTTTTAACAATTTTACTTTAATTAATTCAATTTTAATTAAATTAATTCAATTTTACTTAAATCAATTTTACTTTAATTAATTCAATTTTACTTAAGTTAATTTTAATTCACTTAAATAAATTTTTAATTTAAATAATATTTCAAATTAAACTTTTAACTTAAATAATTTTTTAAATTAAAATTTTAACTTAAATAAATTTTTTCTTAAATAATTTTTTAAATTAAATGTTTAACTTAAATATTTTTTTTAAATTTTAACTTAAATAATTTTTCAAATTAAATTTTTAACTTAAATATTTTTTTAACTTTTAACTTAAATAATTTTGTAAATTAAATTTTTAACTTAAATATTTTTTTAATTTTTAACTTAAATAATTTTCCAAATTAAATTTTTAACTTAAATATTTTTTTAACTTTTAACTTAAATAATTTTCCAAATTAAATTTTTAACTTAAATATTTTTTTTAACTTAAATAATTTTTTTTTAAAAAATTAACTTAAAATAATATTTTAACTTAAACCAAGATTTTCAAATTAATTTTTTTTAACTTAAACAAAATTTTTCTAAACTTCTAAATCAAACTTACCTTAAAATTCTAAGTTTACTTAATCAAAACTTAAGTTTTGATTTAAATAAATTAAAATCTGGAATTAATTCATAATTAATCTTAAAAAGGCAATTCAGACAATCCAAGTTGACTGGAACTTGTATTCCAGTCGACCTGAACAAACCCTAAAAATAACCGTAGATTTTTCCTGCAAAAATGTCATTTTCTGACTCAAGTCGACTTGAATGAACCTCCGGCCGACTTGCACTGCCTTACCCAGCCAACCGGAATCACTATTTCAGTTGATCGGAATGCCATAATAAAAGTTACTACAATGGCCCACGTCGTAACTCACTTAGCTTGTTTTCACTTTTATGCTTTTTTTCATCCTTTCTCACGACGTGGGAAGCCTTCTAGAACGTCAGACTTTTCCTAATACTACAAAAATGCTTAGGTAACCCCCTAAAATTTTCAAAATCAGTTAATTTCTAGTTTTATATTGTTAAATTGTCAATTTTTATGTTTTAGATGGGTAAAAAGAGGGTGTGAGGCTGGGACCTGTAGGACCCCTAGTATTGACTCTAAATTTCTCATAGATGAGCTTAGACGTAGATTTGATGAATTATCATATATTCCACTACATTTAAGATATCTATATAGGGCATTTTTCATACGATCATGCATTCCGTCGATAGAGGTTATTGACCACTATCATTTGCATCAACTGGTTTATTGTACGACTCCGGTCAACATGACTTTGTGTGTCGAGTTGTACAATAACTTAATCCAGATCGACGACCTTACCCTCTCTACCCGAGTTGGAGAGAGGGGCATTACCA
>NC_133869.1:3283966-3392209 GCF_044706935.1 Curcuma longa
TACATAGATAGCTAGGATTCTGGTATATATCCCAACACCCCCCCCCCCCCAACTCGGTTGCTTTACGTCTATAGCCCACTCAGCTCTGACCCTCGAGTGTAGTACGAAGGGCAGCTCAGGTCGGGGTCCAACTCCCGACCCAACAAAGGGTACCACTCGAGAGTGCACAACCAATCTCTCTCCCGAGCCCAAGTTTACACCCACTCGGGAGTCCCCCTAAGGTTGTACTCGATCAACTTCCTACCCTGCCCCTAGCCTATCCCAACTCGAACTCCTTTTGTTGACTAAACTCCATTCCCCCCCCCCTCCCAATGTCCTATTTAACACTCAGCTGACTCCTCTTCACTCCCTCAGTTGGTTATACCACCTCCAGAGGGGCCTAGGTCACTATGTTAGGCTATGATTAAACCCCCCCCCCCCCCATTAACACGACATGATGGCACAATCTAATGAGGAATGATGGCACATTATGATAATGAATGATATGACTTTTCGCTACCACGACGGCAATGGGACATTTCATCTGACCAAATCTTCACACAAGGATATTCTCCAGATTTTTTGTATTTTTTCTTACCACCTTTTATATATAACTCCCACTCCTTACATCTACAGGGACACATTCATCATATCCACCCTCAAGTAAATTTAAACTTTTTCTTCCTTTCTTCGCCCGGGGACTGACTTGAGCGTTGGAGTGGTTGAGCCAGGGCACCCATGGCCTCCATTCTCATTCTTTTTATTCTTGCAGGTGTTAAATTTAAGGGGTGTCCTAAGGTAATTATCTTACGGTTATATTATTTATTGGATAAATAGCAATTCACTGTTTGAGTGCACATTTCATATGTGCTTGATTGGATCTTAAACTCAAATACTGAATGTTCGCAATACGATTCATAGCATGAGAGAATTTGTAATTGGATCACAACTCGTGAGCATCTCTACATGTGCAATTATGAATGTATTAAAATCCTAGTCGAGGAATTGATGAGCATGAGCATCATCGATTCTGTTGAGACTAGCACGTTTAGACTCCTTGGTTAGCCAAGCAGCTGATCTCACTGTTGGAGACATTGGATATTGAGAGTTAAACGTAGATGTTGGTTAAAGATAACCAGTTCATTGGAGTGACCTGCCTTGAGACTTTATATGGTTCGATATATATATGTCAATGAATATTTTAGTGCAGCTTAAGTGTAAGTTTCCTTTGACTTGCAGTATTCAAGTCATCTTGGTCATGGAGACTTATATTTTGACATCTTAAGCAAGCATCTCTGAGGAGGTGTGGACCCAAGATAATTGGGTATAAGTCGAAGTGCTTGAAGGTCTTTGAATAGCCCACAGAGAATTCACCACTCTTTGAAAAAGGAGACGTATACCTTGCGGCCGCTTATTAGTATTGTTACTAAATGTCTTTGGCCAAAACATTATATGTTAAGAGTACGGTACTCTTGGACACATGTACAAGTAACTTGAATCCACAGGACAAGAAAGTAGCTTGGGCTAGGTGTGACGTAGTCAGCTTAGTGGAGACCGACACATGATATATCATGTCCTGAACCAAGTGAGTATAAGATGGTGAAAGGAACAAGGCACGATTCAGTTAGCTGCTGAAGGGTTTAGAAACTGTTCTCGAATCAATCATTGATTTTTTGATCAATTGGCGATCATGATCATTCCATAATTAATGGTTAATTGTGGACGACCAACATAACCGGGAACCTATTGGGTCACACGCACTACAAGTTCTCCAAAGGACTTAAAATAAATTTGAGAATTAGATTCTCATAATTAGAGAAATAAAATCTGATTAGACCAGACAAATGACAATATGATAGAATTTGTCTTATGAAGATGAAACGAACGAAACTGATTTCGTTCAAATCAGAGGTCGTTTGGTTAGTGAACCAAATGATTTGATTTTGAATCAAAAATTGAATCAACTCAGTTTGGCTCATGATGGAAGAGATTTTGGTGGTACGAATGTGATGAGAAACTTCATCTTGGGAAGATGAAACAAATAAAACTGATTTTGATCAAATCAGAATTCGTTTGGTTAGTGAGCTAAGCGAACCAACATAAATCAGGGTTTGTTAGAGTATGAGCTTGAACCGGACCGATCCAGTTTAGCCCGTTGTCATTTACGCCTGGTTCAAGGTTTTAGTTTTGGTTTTCTAATTTTCGGCTACCGTAAGAAAATAGGAAGGAAAAGAAAAACCTAATCCGCACTATAGCTTCTCTATAAATTGCATATAGCGATTTTTGCCCTACACGCAATCTTCCTCCCTACGCCATGTGACAACACTCATTTTTATTGTTTATTTTAGCCCTAATACTTGATATTTTGATCATCTCATTGTGTAACTATTGAGTATTAACATATTTTATGAGTAGAAATTTATTTTGGACTATATTGATTATTCCTACAAATTTTGGGTTGAATCTAACATTTGCTATGTGTCTTTGTAGGATACCTAAAGGACCATGAAATCGGGCCAAGTTCAAGAGGGCCATGTGGGCATCTTGGGCTAGGCTAGGATGAAGAGAAAAGAGTTGGGCATTGCTTGGAGTGATTCATTCTTCCCTTTGGACTTGCCCTAGCCGCCACCCACCTTCATCACTGCCATCTTCATCCACATCATCCATCCACCGGAAGGAAGTTAAGGGGATTTTCTTTCTTCAATCCGGCCACTTCCACCCACCGAGGAGTCAAGGGAATTTCCTTCTCCACCACATCATCCCATCCGCCGCATCAACCACGAAAATTGCATCGAAGTTGGGGACTCCTTCCTTCATCGCACCTTCCATGGAGTTTTTATCGCCTCGCATCCATCTTCGACCAAGGACATAGGGAGAGTCATTTGATTTACTCTATTTATCATTTTTTAGAATAGATTAGATTTTTGACATATCAAGTATTTATTTAAATTTCTCTTACAATTTTGGATGTATAGTACCATTCGCCCACCCCTCTTCAACGATGACAATTTCAACTACTTGAAGAGATGGATGAAGTATTTTTTGAAGATAGAGATTGATACTTGGATCATTGTCAAAAATGGTTTCACATTACTATCGACAAAACAAGAGAATTACTAGAAATTGAAAAGTGAGCTCCTTATATTAGAAGGAAGGCTCAAGTCGATGCTCGAGCAATATATACACAACAATGCGGATTGACAAAAGATGAGCTCAATTGAATTGGATCATATAACAATGCTAAGGAACTTTAAGATAAGTTGATTCAATTCATGAGTCATCATCAGAATCAAAATCAGAAGAACTAGACCAAACCAATTTTATGGCACTAATGACTAAGGAGAAAGTAGCTGGATTTGAATCAACTAACCAAGTTCAAGAAGGAACCCTAACTCAAGTCCCAAAACTTAGAGAAGAGAATTCCTTCTTGAAAAACTTAACTCAAGTTGAAGAGGTAACATTGGAAAAGTTCACTTCGGGTTCCAAGTACCTAAATATGGTACTTGGATCTCAAAGGGTTATGTATAACAAATCTAGACTCGGGTTCAAGTCTAACACTTAACATAGAACCTACATGTCTTTAGTAAATAAACATGTTAGCAAAAGAGTTCAAGCTTGGGTTCCAAAATCAAAATTAATCAATAAAGTAGGGCATAATCAATATTGAATTCCCAAAGAACAAGTTTACTACTTAGATAAATATTATCAAAGTTGTGATCCAGGGGGAGGGAAAAGTAAACGTGTATCATTAATTTAGCGGGAGCAATCAACTTTTATTTTATTTATTTTTCTTTGATTGCTTAAATTCATGTTTACAATACTGTGTTTTACTTTGTGCTTAACTTAGAATGGGTAGATAGGAAAAGAAAATTTAACCTTGACAACATAGTATTAGGACTAAGTGAACTAATAGAACGTTAGTGAAGTCTAACGAAAGTGCATGTCTAGGCTGGATAAGACATATCCTACTTGATGCACCTAATTGTAGGATTGAAGAGAGCGATAGAGGGGGTAAATAGCACTATCTTATAGCGTTTTTTTGATTTTTGTAAACTCGTCGATTACGTTCGTAAATCAAAGATAACATTACAGCAGAAATAATAATTGCGAACACCAGAGACAAAATAGACACAATTTCTTTTACTTGGTTCACAACCACTGGCTGCTACTCCAAGACCCACGATCTTTGATCGTTTACGTATGAGCAATCTACTAATTAACTCCTTCCTTACAAAGAGGATCCGTAATGATTTACAAAATAGAAATACGATAACAATTCTATCGTACTTACATGAAAAGCATAGAAGTAAATCGTTACCCAATCACCGGAGGTTGAGAAGATGACTTGCGGTGCAAAACTCCAGCGTTGCGATGACTTCTAGGGTGCATTTGGTTGGGGATCATCCGTGATTACCTTGGTTATGTGATTACCAAGTAATCACATAACCAAGGTTATAGGAAATAAAACATAACCTAATGTTGTTTGGTTTAATCCTAGATAATGAGACAAAACCTTGTTTGTTTGAAGGTTTTAATACATTACTTTAACATTTACTATATTACCCCTAGTTCAATTATAATCATTTTTTACAACTAAATTAATTTGATATTTAATTATTTTTAAAATTAAATTAAATTATTAATTATAATATTAATAATATAATATATATATTATAAATTTTAAAATTTTAAATTATCTTAAGAGAGGCTCTAACAAATCGGGGTAAATATTTGAGAAAAATCGAATCGATCGAATTGAATAAATTGAAAATCGATTAGAAATTATTGAAAATGCCAATTAGAAATTGAAAATGCCGATTAGAAATTGAAATGCCATTAAGCCCTATATGGTGCTATATCAAAAGTTATATTCAAAACAATTACAAATCAAAGTATACATCAGAAATACAAAACACTTCAAACGCCTACTCATTCATAATATTGAATCATATATATATTCACACAAACACAATATTTGGTGCTCTTCAGCAGCTATCTATCCATATTTGGTCTATATTTGGTGCTCTTTTCAGTTTCAGATTTCATCTTCTCATCAAGAGACAATAACACCTTTCATCTTCATAATCATGGTAGCACTGTCATAGTGGAGTTGTTGCGCTTGGTAGAGTAGGAGACCCATATCACGAATTGCTTTCTCCAATTCCTTCATCATCAATGAAGTTTCCATCATTGCAGCAGTTGACAGAAGAGCTTGACATTTTCGAATCTAGGAACTAAGCTACGCTACGAACTGAAAGTTATTGTTATCTTTAGATACCACAACCAAAGTATTTGCAAGAGACATTTGGTCTATTATTTGCCTCGTAAAGGAGTATGGACTGAGCATCTCAATAGTAACGTTTAGATCTTCAATTAGGCTAGAGTGGAAGAGTTTCTGCAACACAAAATGAAGGTTTCAAGGGAAGAATGGGCGTAGATGTTAAAGCTAGACAAATTATAGAAAATTAAAATGTGAAAGATAGGTTTCTATCCTACAACTGCAAGCATTCTATTCCTATGGAGCGGTGCAGACAATGGTAAAAAGAATAAAGAACAATTAACTGGAATGACACGTTCATGGGCTTCTGGAACAAATTTTGTGATCTCTCTTCAAATTCTTTAATTTGGATTCAGAGGAAGATTGAATCCAAAATCTAGGGATCTCTTTGTGTAAACAGTGAAAGATGTCTAGGGCATGAGAGATACAATTCTCAGAGCTTTTTTAGGAAAACAAAAGCATTCGCTCTTTACAGAAACATCACTTTGCATTGCTGATTTCAAGCCAAAAGTTTCGACTGTGTGTCAAAGAAGATTTGTTGTTTTTAATACCTTTTGTTGTTTCAACGAAAAGTAGACATTAATCAGTCCGAAAGAGATTACATATTTGAATCCTTACGAGCTTGAAGCGATAATCAAGTAAAAAAGATCCAGAAAATCACAAAGAAAACATTTTTATCCATTCAAAATAGCGATCACGAGGTAAGATCCCACCTGACGGACCAACGCCGGCGTGGAACTCGACAGTTTCTCCCGACTTAGCACTGTTGGGATGTATACAAGAATCCTAACTATCTGTGTAAATAAACATTCTGAAATGAAAATTATTCTTTGGTCAATGTTTGCATTTAGTTTCTATGCAAGTGTCCACTTAATCTATATTATAGATAAACATGGTGTGCGGAGTCACACACAGAAGACTATGTTATCAGTTCCTTATAGATTATAAACAGTGTTCACAACCAAGATGGATTGGACAAACCATTGGACTGGTTGTAGTGTAATTTGGTCTTAGTCTGTCTTGACTATAGAATTACACTAGTACACTTAGTGTGTATTGAGCAGGACCACCTGAGGATTGTTCGATTTATACTGACTATATAATCAAACTAAACCTCTGTTACTATCGATGTACATGCTCTTAATCCCAATATAATAACAAACACATGTACTTAGTATATACTTCTTTGATTCATCAACGGGTGAGATTTAGAGCGATAGATCAAAAGGCCCGATGAGTTGGGAAGTAGTATTATGCACATGGTGTGTTGTTGATTATAGAAGGAAACTGTGTCCTATAATCTAGGCTGATGATGTCCCCTTGAGGAGCTCATAAAGGATTATCATGTAAGCCCTGCAGGCGGACTTAGTTCCACATGATAACAAAGGTTGAGTGGTACTACTCTTGGATTAGAAGTTAATTAGATTCGAGTTGTCAGTAACTCATTTAATTAACGGACATACGATATCTTAAACACAGGGAGATTAATGTACTTATAGTAAGAAGGAGCCCATATTATAATATGGGATTGGTGCGGTAGTGCAATAATAACTCTCTAGTGGAATGAGTTATTATTGATGGACTTAAGCTGTGTGTTCAGAAGGAACATGGGAAGCTTAAGCCCATCGGAGGCCAAAACCAATTCCTCCTCGAGGTCCCTACTGTAGCCTCTGGAAATCCTCGAATCCACCTAAGGAAGAATTCATGGAGACCTTCGGAAGAATTCTTGAAGACCTCTCGGAGACCTTCGGAAGAATTCTTGAAGACCTCAGAAGACCTTGGAAGACCTCCGGATGAATTCTGAAAGAATTCTGAAAAGAATTCTGTGAGAAATTTCGGATAGGAAATTCTATTTATAAAAGAAAATTTCTGGAATTTTATTTAGAATTTTTTCGGGAAAAATTCGGATAAGAAAGAAATTTTTTATAAGAATTTCCGCTAAGAAATTTCGTCTCTTCTCGTACAAAATTTTATTATAAAATTTTGTGAATTAATTTTGTTAAATTAACAAAATATTAATTATGGAATCTCGCTAAATAATTAGCGAGATATAATTAAAAAGATTTTGTTAAAGATAAGAACAAAATTAATATAATGAAAATTTATTAAAAAGATAACTAATCTTATCCATTAGATTTTATTAGATTTATTTCTAATAAAATCTTATTAAAAGATTTATTTCTAAATAAATCTAGATAAGATAAGATTGTTAGAATCTTTCTAATAAAAATCTTATAAGAGATTTATTTCTAAAATAAATCTAGATAAGATAAGTTTATTAGATTGTTTCTAATAAATTTTTCTTAAAGATTCTATTAGAACTTTTCTAACTGAATCTGGATAATAAAATTTATTAGAATCTTTCTTAAATTTTCATGATGGCTTGGCTATATAAAAAAGGGTTTAGAGGAGGCTTTAGACAATCAATCTAATCTCTTTTCCTCCTTGAAGCCGGCGGCAACAAAGAGAGATTTCTCTCTTTTCCTTTTCTCCCGCCGCCCCTCCCTTCTCTTCTTCTCTTTAGGGCCGGCGCCCTCTTAGGGTTCCTTCTCCTCTTCTATTTCCATTAGGGCCGGCACTCCTTGGTGGATTCATCCCCTTGTGGCCGGCGGCTAAGAACAAGAAGGAAGGAGAAGAAAAGAAGGTTGGTTGCTTGATTCCTTGCCATCCGAAGAGAAGAGTTTTGGTGGAGATATCTCGAAGGATCGTTGTCCACACAACGTTCGAGAAGAGGAGAGGACATACAGTAGAAGATCAAGAGGTTATCTTCTTCCTCTAAGACATCCCGAAGAAAAGGTATAATTTAATGTTTCCGCTATAATTAAATTATTATTTTCATCTTGGATCTGTAAACCAAACACAAGAGCCCAATGATCTTAATGCGTTGAACAAACCTTAGTTTGATCAACTATGAGGGCAACTTAAATCCGTTTTCGGAAAAATTTTTGTTCTGCAAGAATTCACCGGAACGAGTTTCCTAGTGTTTCCCAACAAGCACCACAAGGAGCAGCAGCCCCCCAAGGCCGCCGGCAACAAGCCACACCCAAGCACCAGAGAACCACCGCCTCCAAGCCGACCGTCTGAGATCAAACGTCCGCCGACTCATTTCGCACCCTCTTCAGCACCCGCAACGACAACCGAACCGATCAAGGGCGGCGCCGACGTGCATCTTCGGAGATCCTTCGCTAGGGTCTTCACCCTCACGGGGAAGACGAATCTTGGAAAGCGGAGAGGAGGGTTGCAATCGTTCGCTAGGTGGACAAAGGCTTCGAATCACCGCCGCGCAATCGTTTGCGAGGGTTTCGCTCGCGCGATTGGGGACGAGAGCCGGGTTTCTCTCATGGAGGATTTCACCGTACGCTGTGAAGGGTAATTTTGTAAAGAAAATTATCTTAACCCCAGAATCAAGAAAAACCTAAGTTTTCCTTAGTTTTCTAATTCCAGGTTGGATGTCCTCTTTTGCTGACGTGTCAGACATGAAGCATTACTTGGGAATCGCCGATTACCTAAACCAAACAAGATTTTAGTTGATAACTTTGTATGAATAACCAAGGTAATCATGAATGACCCCCAACCAAACGCACCCCTAGGGTGATCGTTTGCATGCAGACTACCGTCGGCTTGCTATGGAATGACTTGAATTGATGCTCTGAGGCCTTCTATCAAAGTTCTTTTATAAGGATTTCTGGGCGCCTAGAATCCCTTTCCAGGCGCCTCCACGACGTTCGTCGATCTGCCATCAACACTGCTAACCCGACACTTCTAATCACCTATATTCCCTTTCTAGGCACCTACGTGTTGATATGGAGGTTTCGGATGAACTTTGACTACCGCTGTGTTTATCCGAATTCAAGCACCTGGAACATATCTAGTCGCCTGGAAGTTGAGGTGTCCTGACCACTGGGACAACACCACCTCATCACTTCGCTGACTTGGTTTGCTGACGTACGATCGCTAGGATTCTCAATCCAATCGCCTGGACCGCCAGTCGCCTGGATTCTGAATAGAATCGCCCGGAATCAATGTTCCCGCCTCTCCAATCCTGCATTACAAGTTAGTGCAAAAACCAAAGTTGGAGAAAAGGATTAACAGTTTTTGAACTGTTAAGTGGTCTTAACTTCAGGTTTCTAGTGAAACCCTAGGTTAGTGCAAAAACCTAGGGTTTCACTGAAAATCTGAAGTTAAGATCGACGCCTACTGTTCCATTCCGGGAACGCGCTCTTACCCACTCTACTCGAGAGAATTTACCTGATTTGCCGGACTTGTTGGACTTCCCGTTTAGCCTTGATCCTTGGCTCTCAGGATTTGCTGCTTGGCCTACCGGTCCACTTGACCGTCTAGACTTCCACCACACATCCAGTCTTCCTAACCTGCCTGGTTTTCTGCCATGCATTCGGTCCTCCTGACCTGCCTGGACTTGCACCTGGGTGTACTTGATCTTGCTAAGACTTCTGTTGGTGCGGAAAGCACCAGATGATCGAACCTTAATTTTGATAATGATACTAAGTTCAAGTTAAGTATGCTATTGTGCTAACAAGTTTAATCAAATGTTTAGGAAGCACAGAAAAAGTCCTAGTTAAGGCTAAGCAAAGGACAAAGTCCTAGTTGGAGGCTAGGCAAGGATAAAGTCCTGATTTGGAGGATTAGACAGAAATCTTGACAAGTCAAGAGCATCAGGTGCAAATCCGTGCAGTGCCGGAGGATCGGGAAGCATGACCAAATCCAGTCGAGTACGGTCAAGAGACCAGAGGATTGGTGAAGACTGGGCGGTCTGAAGGACCGAGTCACAGCACCAAACCCTAGAGGCCAAGGACAAAGCCGAGCATAAAAGTCCAACAAGTCTGGAGGACTTAGTTGGCAATTAGGTAAACTCTCCCGAGAGGAGTGGATCAGGACGCGTTCCTAAAGAGGAACATTAGGCGTCAGTCTAACCCAAGGTTTTACCAGAAATCTAAAATTAAGACCAAGAGACAGTTCTGAGAACTGACTCTCCACCTGTTATTTAACTGTTTTTGGAGCTAACTTGTAACGCAGATTGGAGAGGTGAAGTACTTGACTCCGGACTAAATTATCCAAGGTTCAGATGTTCGAGTCTACTGGAATGGACATTCAAGTCGACTTGAACCGCTCCCAAATGTTAATTTTCTATTGCATTGGCATCATCTACCATATGCATCCTCCACCACAACTTTGTATCACCAATAAGGTACATGCTGAAAATTATTACTTTTTTAGTTTCAGACACTCTAGCAGTTGAGAAATACTACTTCATCTCCCATAAAAAATTTTCGAGTGTCTTAGCACTCCATGTGCCGCCAAAGGATTTTAGCTCTGGAACTCTAACCACGGGACGATCCACTCTTTCTGCATTAGAAGCTACTGCTCTTTTCACAATAACTAACTCGGAGCGCAGATCATCATTATCTTTACGAATTTGTGCCACTTCCGCCATTAGAGATCCCTGAATTTCATCCATACTAGCCTCCAGATTGATAATTTTTGCAACCAGACTGTAATCATCTTCCCCCACAGGGATAGAATCGATTAAGGCTTCCACATTTGAAATCCTTTCTTTGATTTTGTAGTTGCCTCCAACCACCTTTTAATGCTCTGATACTAATTATCATAGGGATAATTTTTGCCTTCGTAATTTTTCTGCACGACCACCAAGTCCCACACTTGATTCAGCCCCCAAATGCAACACCAAGGCACAAGAGAATTTCTTTCTCAAATATGACCAACAAAAGTCATAAGTAAGCAACACATAATGTACAAGAAACTTCCTAACCTATATTCACAATAATAATAAAAGAATACAAGTAAAACATTACATGTTTTCCTCTTGTCATTGCCAAACTTTCCTTATTTGTAATGTATAGGTTGCATTTAGCTTGGTGGTCACATGGTAGTTTTGCTAACTAGCTTTCCTACATGTATAAAATCGCTAGTCCACGTTACTTTGTTGTTTTGGCACTATGCTAAATGCAAGCTCGACACTGCAAACTTAGAGTTGCTCCATTCATTGTGTTGCATAACATGCATCCATCACATGTCCTTGCTCACATTTTTCTATAAGTCTACTTAATTAAATGCTCAAATTCAACACATTCCATTTTGCATCTGTTTGTCATAATCCAAATCTACCTCCTGCTCATTTTGGACTTGGACTTGGACAGCACCCTATGTGTTATCATAAATTTTATCACATACCTTGCACTGATATCCAATAAATTAGATCAAAGGATCATCCTTATATCAAGTCGTGCTATCAAATTAGGAGCTAACAGCAATCCACAGCGACAAAATGAAAAAATAAAAATACAATTGGCACTTTTACTTTGAAAAAAAATAGCTAAACTTTGGGGGTATTTTTGGAATGGTGGAGATCAAAAGAGGTGAGTTCATTCCTGCTACCCACCACCGCATATAGGCAACCTAGGCAACACGAAACGTTCCAACCACTTCCCCCTAACCATAAGATGACCACGTAGCGTATGTATATGCCATTGGTTCTCCTATTTCTTGTTCGACAAAATACAGCTGATCCATTACTCCAGCACGGGGGCTTCTCCGTGATGAATCACGTCACCACCTAGTCGCCAACCGTCCACTCCACGCTGGACGTAATCCGTTGGCTGGCTGCGGCCATCCTAATAATTATTAAACTATCAATAAGCGGAAATATTCCACGACCTTTTTGCTTCCCAATCTCTGCATCCGGATCAACATCCAAACGGATACCTAATCAGACTTAACTAGTTCGATAAGCACAGTCGTAGTTGGAGCAATCGGAGACGGGATGCCGACGAGCGTCGGCGTCGGCGATCCGAGCTACGGCTCCGACTCTAACCCTTCCTCTACCTCGTCGTCCGATCTCGGCAACGGTGGGACTCGGCCGCAGCTCAAGAAGTCCCGCACCGTCACCGCCTCGTCGTCAGCCGCCTCTTCCCATGGCTCCTCTCCACCCTTAGTCCGCCGCGCTGCCACCGCCACCGCCACCCTCCCGCCCCCTCGGAGGCTCACTGTCGCCGTCGATAACCCCTCCGATTCCCCCGCGAATGGCGGCGTCCTTGACCGGGACTGGTTTTATCCTTCGTTCCTCGGGCCCTATGCGGCCCGGCCCCGCGCCAACAGTCGGGCGGCTACCGCGGCGCGCCCAGCGACCGCGTCCTCCGGGACAAGGAAGATGGAGCTGCCGCTGCCGCTGCCGCTGCCGCCGAAGAGACTGGCGGATCGGAGTAAAGTGGTGGTATCTGAGGAGGTGAATAAGGAGTTGGTGAAGCGGATTGACGAAAGAAGCAAGAACCTATTCTCTTCTTCTTCTTCTTCTTCCCGTTCTCCTGAAAGGAACTTCCGGTTTGACTATTCTTTCATTCTTTTAATCGTGAGTATCTAGTTTCATCTCGATGTTTTGGTTTGACGTTCATTTGTTCTTTGCTCTTTTGATTTCACCGTGTTCCTAAAACTCTGGGCAGCTAACTGTGATATGCGCCATTTTAGCGATTTCTCAGCAACAAAGGGTTTTAGAGCTCGAGGTATATTTTTCCTCTAGAATCATGTTTCTTCAACTCTTTTAATACTAAAGACAGATACTTAAACCGAATTTCTCTTGCAATTATTGAACCCATTTGCAGAAACAGATCACTAATATTAAGAAACTTTGCAACTATGATGATGGCATTACTCATGAGAAAGTTGCAGTTTTGCAGTTAGACACAAATAGCATCGATAGTAGGACTGTTGCGCTGTATACTGTGGTGTTGTCACTTGTAACACCATTCCTGTTACTAAAATGCCTTGACCACCTCCCTCACATAAAGTCACTTTCCAAACCCTTGAATTTCAATGAGGAGGAGGTCCCTCTCAAGAAGAGGATTGCTTACAGAGTGGATGTCTTCTTTTCTGTGCATCCTTATGCTAAACTTCTTGCCCTTCTTTTTGCTACAATATTGCTTATTGGAATTGGTGGTTTGGCACTGTATGCGGTCAGTGATGCAAGCCTTCCTGAAGCTTTTTGGTATTCATGGACCTTTGTGGCAGACTCCGGGAACCATGCTGACCAGGTTGGCTCAGGACCACGAATTGTTTCAGTGTCAATCAGTTCAGGAGGAATGTTGATATTTGCAATGATGCTTGGTCTCGTATCTGATGCCATTTCAGAGAAGGTCGATTCTTGGCGCAAGGGCAAGAGTGAGGTGATTGAGAGTGATCACATACTAATTCTTGGATGGAGTGACAAATTGGTAAGCTATTTTTTCCCCGAAAAAGTGGTAGTGTATGACTGAAACACTTACAAAGAATAGTTGCTGTTTTTTCAAAGACTTATGGAGTATGTAATATGAAGTAACACTGCAAAATTATTAAATTTTAATGATTTTGACTAGAGCAAACTCATCATGAAAAAGTTGAGGAAGTCATTAGCCATTCTTTTGTAGTGTTTGATAAAAAAAATTATTAGATATAATCTAGTCTAAGGCATACCTATCCTTATGCCTAAGTTTTAGATAGAATTACTAATGTTTAAGGGTATAATTACATGAGTTGTAACTATATTTTAATACAACAATATTTTGGCCTTATCAACTAAAAGGATTTGCCTTTAAGAAGAATAAATGTTAAGCCCGTGCTTTGAAATCTCGTACCATGTCGGGCGAAAAGCTCAAAGTATGTCAAATTACCGAAACTTATACTACTCAATACTAAGACAATGTTTCATTTGTCGTTATGTCTATCATGTTGACAGGTATCATTTCATGTCTACACTCAATACTCCTGGCATGCTAAAATTGAGATAATGTTGTTATTTTTGTAATTTGTCTCCATAAAAAATAATATCAAAATCATAGCATTCGAATAGAAAATAATTATTGAACTTAACTATAAAAAAAAGGATAACTCAGTGCATGAAGCTCCTATCAATGCAGGGTCTCGGGGTTTATCGTACGTAGTCTTACCCTACTTTACAAGAGGTTGTTTTCAAGATTTGAACTTGTGGCTTATAGGTCACATGACAGCAACTTTACTGTTTCGTCAAGGCTTCTCTTCTATTGAACTTAACTATAAAGTTGCTTTTTTTCTTATTCTTCTATTTCCTTCTTCCACCTCCAATTTACCACTGATACCATATTGAAACATTAGTACGATACGGAAATAGTATCGTTCCAATAAAAATTGAATCAGCTCGAGATTTTCGAACCTTGGTTGAGCCTTTTTTTTTAGGTGTAAATTTTGTTTCAACTTGAACTATTTCAGAAGTTGCTTCACTTAACTTAACCACATGATTCCCTCTTTGCTCCTTAACTTCTGGATATTTTTCTCGAGCAATAAGAGGATATGAAATGCTAAGCCTTCTGTTTTATCAAGTTTGATCCCATCTGAATGCTATTAGTTAAATGGCCCAGTGTTATAATATTATATTTTTTTGAGGATTTCATAGTACATGGATGGAGAGAGCATACACACTTGACATCCTTGAATTTTAAGACCTGAATATGCTAATTGTCACTAGTAAAACCTTTTACACCCTTCTTGGTCTTATTCATAGTGTCTAGGTCCTTTCTCTCTGCATTCTTCTTGAGATAACAGAATCATATTGCATAATTTTTCCAGGATAAATATTTTCTCTCTAATCATTCGATGACAGGGATCCCTTCTAAAGCAGCTAGCAATAGCAAACAAGAGCATTGGTGGAGGTGTTGTTGTGGTTTTAGCTGAAAGGGACAAGGAGGAAATGGAAATTGACATTGCAAAGCTCGAATTTGACTTCATGGGTACCTCGGTTATTTGTAGGAGTGGAAGTCCTCTCATACTGGCAGACTTGAAAAAGGTTGCATGTAATAAAATGTGTTATTTGAGATGTGTACTATAAGAGAATTCTATGCATTTGTTTTAAGTGCTTCTCTTAAATATATGTCAGGTATCAGTTTCTAAGGCAAGAGCTATCATTGTTTTGGCATCTGATGCAAATGCAGATCAAGTTAGTTATTTCTTTCATACCTTGGAGTTCTAACTATGCTTTACTATTTCTGTAATAAATTAAAACAATCAGTTGCATTCTTTTTCTTAGAGTGATGCTCGTGCTTTACGAGTGGTGCTTAGTCTTACTGGTGTGAAAGAAGGCCTAAAGGGCCATGTTGTTGTAGAACTGAGCGACCTTGATAATGAACCTTTGGTAAAACTTGTTGGTGGGGAGCTGATTGAAACAGTTGTTGCACATGATGTGATAGGGCGCTTGATGATACAATGTGCACTTCAACCCGGCCTAGCTCAGGTATAAAGTTCCATGTTTGTTTCATTTTATTCTTATCGATGCAACCTGGGCATTGGGGTCACATTTACATTTTAAACCATATAATTACAGCATATATATACATGTTAATACATTTTGTTTGCATCTCATACTGATCTGATGATATTTATAGTTTGTTTTATATACCATCCCATTGTCATAATCTTCTTTTGGTTGGAAGGTCAGATCCTTCTTTATTGTTATGATGTTTTTATATGAGCAAAGCATACACTAAAAGAGATTAGAATTGTTTACATAAAGTCACTTTGCTGAAGAACTTCAATTACATTGGTGATTGTCTGTGGTGAATTTTAGTTATATCTTTTCGTTAGTCTACATTTTTTGAGTTTTTGTTTTTTAGGTTTTTTTTTTATGGTTGGTTGTTTCTGTAGGTTATCCAGTGTGATAACATGAACAGGCTAAACTGAACTTTTTCCTTTCGGTTCAAGGCTAAAGTGGCCATTGAACCCATCGTTGGTTATTGGAAACCTTTTCCATGTCTAACTTCAAACTTGTGATTTTATTCACTTTGCAGATATGGGAAGATATACTAGGTTTCGAAAATGCCGAGTTTTATATAAAGAGGTGGCCCCAGTTAGATGACATGCGTTTTGAGGATGCCCTGATTTCATTCCCTGATGCAGTACCCTGTGGAGTTAAGGTTGCAGCAAATGGTGGGAAAATTCTGATAAACCCTGATGACAGTTATGTTCTTAAAGAAGGTGATGAAATCCTTGTTCTTGCAGAGGATGATGATACTTATTCACCAGGTCCTCTACCAGAGGTGATCTTTTGGATTAGTTTCTTAGAGTTTTCTTTCGCTGTTTTACATATTACCCATTGAGGATTTGCACTCAAGCACATATTATTGTAGATACTAAAGTTGTGAATTGTTGAACGTTGATATAGGATAAGTCTAAGATAATCCTCACTTGACCTTTATGAACCAGAAAAAACCTTGCTGTAGTTTAGGAGCAAGCGACATATTATAGCGGGTAGTAAGATGTATGCAATTTAAGTATGTTAATGGCATGCCCTACACAACACACCAAGGCCCCTTTGTTGTTTCTCGTTCTCCATGTTTTGAAAACCTCTTTGGAAAACTTTTTTATTTTGAAAAAACTCTAATACATTTTTGATAGTTTCTTCACTTCATATCATTGCTTCAGTTTCACTTTTGTAAAGATTATTTTGAACTTATCATCTATCGATTGCCAGTTTGATAAACTTAAGTTTTCATTCCAAATTAAATACTATTTTTCTAAACTTTCCTTTTCATCCTGAATCTGAAAACAAGGAAAAAGTGGAAAGCTGGTGATTTATTTGTGTATGATTCCTGTGAGTAATGTATGGCATGATTGGTCTCACAATGTACGACACTTATCATTTATGTTTACTTTTCAAAGAATTTTCAGGCTTGACCTGTAAATCTTCATTGCCTCAGGTGCAGAGGGGCTTTCTGCCCAATGTTCCCAACCCTCCAAAATATCCAGAAAAGATATTATTCTGTGGTTGGCGTCGTGATATTGATGATATGATAATGGTATGCACAGTTGAACATGAGATTAATATGAAATGTATGTGCGTTTGTAGCTAATTTGTTGTGATCCATTTCTTTATCTTTGATTTCTCTTGATATATATGTCGTAAACTCCATGCACATTATCTCTAGTATTCCCTTGGTTTTTGGTTATGTTTAGTCAGAGATTTGTGGGCACTGCTGTGTGTTTTAATCAGAATCTTGATGCAAGTTAGTTTTTTTATCAGGTGCTAGAGGCTTTTCTGTCCCCTGGCTCTGAACTCTGGATGTTCAATGAGGTTCCTGAGAAGGAGAGGGAGAAAAAGCTTACAGATGGTGGAATTGATCTTTCTGGATTAACAAATATAAGACTTGTTCATAAAGAGGGAAATGCTGTTATTCGTAGGCATTTGGAAAGCTTGCCTCTTGAAACATTTGATTCTGTAAGTATGCAAAATTTCAGGAAATGCCTTATTTGTCAGAATAAAAATTTAAAAATCATATCCCTCTTAGCACATCTCATTTTGCTTGTTAAATTATTTTTTTAACTCTAGTCTTTGATTAAATGACTTAAATATTTTGAATGAACAGATATTGATTCTTGCAGATGAGTCTTTGGAGGACTCTGTTGTGCATTCTGATTCACGATCTCTGGCCACCCTTCTCCTTATTCGTGATATTCAGGTATAAGTCATTACACTAAATTTTTAAGAACGATGATTTGGATACATTTTGTAGATTGATATTATCTGTTTTAATTTTCTTAACCCTCCAATTTAAATTGAAAATATGGGAAAATGACATGGTAAAAATATTTGTTCTTTTTTTTTTATAAAAAAAGTATATTCTTATTCATACCTTCACTTCTTTTTCCTTTATTCTCCTAGTCAGTTGCTTGAGGAAACTGATATGATTTGATGGCTTTGACGGTTGAACTCCCAAATAACTTCTACTTTGTATGTTTAATCACTGTTCTACCAGCTTGTCCACCTTCTGTATTTTGCAGTCCAAACGTCTTCCATCCAAAGAGGCAAAGTCTTCTTTGCGTTATGCTGGCTTCTCCCACAGCTCCTGGATACGTGAGATGCAGCAAGCTTCTGACAAATCAATAATCATTAGTGAGATATTGGATTCAAGGACTAGAAATCTTGTGTCAGTGTCAAGAATTAGCGATTATGTACTGTCAAATGAGCTGGTGAGTATGGCGCTAGCCATGGTAGCTGAAGACAAACAAATCAACCGGGTTCTTGAAGAACTTTTTGCTGAGGAGGTAGCTCTATGTCCTTATCTAGTGGTCCTTATCATTTTTAGCATTTCAGAATAACTTCACATTAAATAATAACTTCATAATTTTTTCATTGACAATTGTAGGTTTACTATGATATCATTTGACATATTCAAGTAATACCTACTCTTTTGTTCGACCTGCGAGGAAGTATGGCTTTATGCCTAAGCATGTGGCTAGTATGAGTTGTTTACTCTCCAAATACTGCAGAATTTAGAAGATTTACTGGATTAGAGGGATTTAATCTGCAATTCTGGATAATCCATGATATACTAACCTTCCAAAAAGATGTGGCTGAAACTAGGACTGCAGAAGTGTCAAACTCAAACTTTAGTTTAGGGAGCAGAGATTTAGCAAGGACCTATTAATAAATTTTTCGCTTTGGATTGCTAGTCCTTTATATAATTGACCACAACAATTTTTGGGCACCCTGGACACTTAGAAAAGCCTCTAGTTGACTACTCTATTTTGTTCGCTTCCAATCGATTAGAAAAGCCTCTAGTCGACTACTTGGGCATTCAATTGGTTAATGAGTCGACTAAACTCTCAATCAATTAGATCCGCATAAAGATCCCTCCATTCAATTTATTCCCTTGTAAGTCTACTCGAAGTATCGAGATCGATTTGAGCTGCTAACTATAACCTAGAACCTTGTCACTTGATTCAAGGCTTTATATGAGCTCATGGTTTGAAATCTTAAAATTATTGAAACTCGATATTACTCTGCACAAGTAATCTATCCTGTGTTATTGTGTCGATTGTATCGGTTAGTATTGTGTCATGTATACATTCAATACCCCTTGGCATGCTACAATATACATCAAACATCAAGATGAACTGAATAATATTTGTTATTTTTTTAACTTGTGTTCATATAATATATAGTCAAATTTGTATCACGGTAGATGAGACACAGAGTCTGAACTAACATGTATGATTGTGTTCTCTTTTTTTCGTTCTTCATTTCCTTCACTCTCCAATTTGCCACCAACATTGTATGTCGGAACACCGCCATGGTACCAAAACAATATTATTCTGGTCAAATTTTGTCATGGTTTGAGATTTTGAACTTTATAGCCAAGTTAGGTTAAATTTTGGGCTCAATATCTCAACTCAACAATCTAAACTTGAGTAATATATAGATCATGGCCTGTTAAAACATTATGAACAAGTTCAATTTGTGTTCATGAATAAATTCTTACACATTACAAGTGAAATTGTGTTTGAGCTTAAAGGATGCATCTTGCATCTTAAATGGCAAAGTCATTACATATCCATACAATTCAAGCTCTACTTTCATACTTTGCAGGGTAATGAAATGTGCATCCGGCCTGCAGAATATTATCTGTATGAACAAGAGGAGCTTTCCTTTTATGATATAATGGTTAGGGCTCGCCAACGGAAGGAGATTGTGATTGGTTATCGTCTTGCCAGCACAGACCAAGCAATAATCAATCCTGAAAACAAGTCGGAGATCAGGACATGGTCGCTTGACGATGTCTTTATTGTCATCTCAAATGGTGATTAGTATCTCAAAACAGTAGTTTTTGGTAACCTGCATATAGTTTCACTTCTATCATAGTTAGTTATTACACCACCACGATTGATATCTCTGTAGTTTTGAGCAAGTTCAGTTTTTTCGATAATTGCAGTGCTTCATGCTGACAACCAAGAAAGAAGGAACGTAGAATCACGGATGATTCAGTAATAACTGTGCCTCTAATCTTGGCACCGGTATGTATCATTATCATCCTGAGGTTTTTATTCTTGAAATGCAATTTGATTGTTGTATACTAATTTGACCGTTCTGTATTATCATGTTAATTCAGTAATTATTTTATGTTTGTATCTGATGCTACGTGATTAATAAAAAGTTAAAAATCGTGTATATAAATGTTCTTGCAACTCCACTTAATGTTAAAATTTGTGGACAATGTTTTCTTTCGTCGTGGTCAATTGTCGCTTTTCAATTTATCTTCCCACATATGGTTGTGGAACTGATCATATGAGACCGTTGGAGGGTGAATTTCATCTTTTACAGAAATTGTGCACCTACAACGAAAGTCAAAATTTGTATTAGGTGTTAAATTTATAGTCTTCTACACCTTCCAATTCGTAATGTTTGGTATGATATTTTACAGATTAGAGTTTTTAGGGGTAGTCAATCATGTTATTTAATTTGCAAAGAACTTTAATCATCCCCCTTTCAAGTTTATTTGCAACGGTTTATTATCAATAAACGTCATTAATTTCACTTTTGGGACAAACCCACTTTAGTAGATTGTAAACACGGAGAGAACATCTCGAAGTCACTCATATTATATTCTTTCTTTCTCACTTTTTCATCAGAGCTAATATTTTTTTCCAAAATATTTATTCACATTGAGCTGGAGATGGATTTGCCTATTGAATCCAATTCAATCCGTTTATGTTTGTTGATTTATTTTGATGATCGATGAAAATTTTTTTATAGGATTGAGTCAGTCAATCTTCAATTTAATCGATTTGTAGAGTTGAATCGAAACAGGTTCAACTTTCTTGGACTGCAAATAGTTCAGCCAAAGATAGCTTTGTTTGGGTTCTTGGATGTGGCATTGAAGCTTTGCGGAGATACAGCTCGTTAAAGTTGGACTTCGGCACCAAGTGAAGTGAGCTTAGAGAGTTAGTGGGTTTTCTTGACCAGTTGAAACTTCCACACGAGCTTTAAAGGGATTGCCACATGGTGGAGCCTTGCTGGTGAATTTAATTTGTATCAGCAGTGATCTTTAACCACGAGGACACATGTCGAGCTCTAATTGGTTGGATCTAGAATAGATCTGAAGCACGTGTGGCGAAAATGCAAAGTATTTGATTAATGCATAATTCTTTCCATTTCAAATAGAATAAAGTATTTTCGAATTTTGATGAAGTTGAGACAATGTTAATGTCCTTCTCCGTATAGGTTAATTATAGTTTTTCGATTTATTTTTTTATAGATAGTCATAGAATCGATCGTGTGGGATCGTTGGAGTAGCGGATTTTACATTTTACGAAAAAAAGAGTATTTTATTTCAAATAGAATCAAATCAAATTAATTGAAATAGAACAAATTAAATTAATTAAAAATTAAATAAATTAAAGTTTTTTTAAATTAATTAAATTGATTAAATTTTTAAATAAAAATTAAATAAATTGAATTGTTAAAATATCGATTAATTTGATTAAAAATTAAATTAATTAAAATTTTTAAATATTATAGAAGATTTATCAATTAATTAAAATTTTATAAATTTATTTATTTACAAATTTATTAATTATTTTTTATTTTAATTTATTTAATTTAATCGAATAAAAAATTTTAAAATCAAAATTCAATCGAATTAATTGATATAATTAATTTTTTTTTAAAAATTAAAATTTTGAAATAATCGAATTGAATTTTAAATTGGATCTATCTGATTAATTCGTATTTGGATGCATGAAATACACATTAGATCTAAATACTTCAGTTTTCTTCGTTTATGATGGCTAAGTTGGATTAAATCACTTTCATATTCCCATCACAATGGAAGAACGCATAATCTTCCTGAAACTGAGCCAGTTCTTCAATTTGGTAGATTAGAAAATAAAGGAATACTGATGGATGGGTAGTGTATATATTTTAGTCATTCTAAACTAAAACTAGAAAGAAAATAAAGGATTACTAAATAAACTATTTACTCTCAGGAGGAGTGAAGAGGGAGAAGAAGAAGAAAGTAGGACGATAAAATCTTATTTAATTAGATAAGATTATCTATGGTAAAAACTATCCTTTCAAGTCAATAACTTATTTAAAAAATCTTAATATTTGTCCTGTCAATATTTATTTACTTCAAATTATATTTATGCCAAGTTCTAGAAGCTATAGCATCATGCGTAATATTTGTACTCCTTGTCTATATATATATAAAATGTATTGTTTATCAAAATTTTCGATTTATTCGACTGCAAACTTTCGTCCATAATTTACAAGCAGTGAAGCAGAGGAACTAACGTGCAAAATGAATAACAGATTCTAACTTGTTTACATTTCCAGTCGGCATCATCCTCATCTAAAATTTGCCACTAGCATGCACTACCTTCACTGTCTTCTCATACTCATCTTCTTCTTCTTTATCCTCCTCATTCACTTCCTCGCTTTCATCAGATTCATCTTCTGATTCATCCTGAGGCCACCCGTAGACCGACAAAGATCGTGTTGGCTTCGGGAGTGTCCTTGCTTCTGCTAGGATCTCTATGATCTCGTCCACGCTCTGGGTGGAGAAAGTGGGAGCATTGCTGTCCCTCCTGTAGTACAAAGCTTGTGCTGTTTCTGTAAGTTCTCTAGGCAAGTTTCTCATGAACCAAGGTTCGCTTCTAATTTCCCTTATTGTAATCCTCTACAGAACATTCCAGCATGCGATGTTTTAGAACTCAAACTCTTGTCGTCAGTCAATCAGAAAAATCAAGAACCATCCATGACCGTAAGTTCCAAGTGGATTTTTTGCAAACAATATTTTCTTTGATACTTCTTTATGTACCCAAATGATATAGAAACATTAAAAAAAAAAAGTTTGAAGTTACCTTCGTTGGATTGGCAACAAAGATACGGGATATGAATTGCCGGCATTCCTGAGATATGTGGACATAGTCTGGTATCTTGTATTGAACAGACATTATTTTCTGGCATCCAAATATTAATCATTTTTTTTTTTTTTGAAAGTATAGCTTGAAGGGAAAAGGTTAAGATTAAATGTTTAGTCTGAAACATTACCCTGATGGTCTTCTTGATGTTCTTGGGGTCATTTTGGTCCTCAAATGGATAGGCGCCCACAAGCATGACGTAGAGAGTGACTCCACAGGACCAAACATCTGCTTGCTGCACATTTTTGGTATAGAATGAGGTTAGATCTACGCATAATTTGATGTAAACGTATTTTTCGTCTAGTTCAAAATTAGATCTAACCTGATGACACAAGATGTGAAAACTGTTAGAAACAAAGAAACAGACATGGAAAATAATTATTTTGGATGATCTTATTGTTGTAGCTAAAAGACTTATTTATAAATATAAGTTGTCCAAATGATAAATGAAAAGATTAAGGTATACAATCATTATAATGGTAGCAATGAATATGATAAGTTTGAAAATATTATCTTTTGCTATCGATTCATGGTAATGATGCTAGATATGATAAATCTCAATTGATTGAAATTAATTCGATTCTTACTATTATTACTCCGACAAACTCAACGAGAGTGCCTGAACATTGAATTTGATTATCAACTTAGTAAAACGGTCTAGATAATGACTTGGTGAATATATCAGCAATTTGATTTCCCGTAGATATGTAAGAAATTGAAATTTATCGAGTTGCTACACGTTTATGGACAAAATGAAAATCAATCTCCACATACTTGGTACGAGCATGAAAAATCAGATTTGCGATAAAGTATGTCACTCAAATATCATCACACCATATTTTAGGAGTAACATTGGGAGAAAGATGTAATTTCAAAAAGAATGGACTGAAGCCAAATGATTTCAGACGTTACATTGACTATAATTTTATATTCGATTTTAGTGCATGAGCAAGAAACAATAGATTGAATTTTAGAATGTCATGAAATGAGATTTCCACCAAGCAATATTGCATATCCATTAGTAGAATATCTATCTTTTGAAGAATTAACCCAATCTGTATCATTGTAGGCATTTAATTCTCTTAAGGAATGATTTAACTCTCTTGAGGAATGTCGATATAAAAAGAGACCATAAAAAAAGTGTCTTTGAGATAACAAAGAATGCTTTTAACACCTTCCCAATATTATTCAAAGGGAGTATGCATAAATTGACAAGCTCGATTGATAGCAAAAACGATATTAGGCTGGGTGATGATGACATGCTATAGTGCTCCAACAATACTTTGGTACATTTGAGGATTGGTCATAGGCGGAGAAGATGATTGTGTAGAAAAGTTGCCTACAACAATCGATATAGAAATAAGACGTGCACCATTCATGTTAGTCCGCTGTAGAATCCCAGTGCTGTATTTGCTCTGTGAGGAAAGTTCAATATCGAGAACGTAACGAGCATTGCCAAGATCTCGAATAAGAAATTAAGAAGACGAAGTATAGAAGTGATGCCCTCTTGATCACTGTTAATCAGTAGAATATCATCCACATAAATAAGAAGAAATATCATAGAGCTAACATTGCATTTATAAAATAAAGAAGAATTAATTTTTGAGCAAGAGAATCTTTGAGCATATAGAAAAGTGGATAAATGATAAAATCATGCACGAGGAGTTTGTCGAAGATCATATATAATTTTTTTAAGCTAACAAACATGTGTTAAAAATTGTGGATGAATGAGCCCAAGTGGTTGCTCCATAAATATGATTTTCTCAAGATGACTATGAAGAAAAATATTAAAAATATAATTCAATAGTTACAGACAACTATATATAGATAACAGGACCTATATATGGGCCTAATATGTATATGGGCTTTAACACCCCCCTTCAAACTCAAGGTGGAAGTGGAGGTTCTGAAACATTGAGTTTGAGTAAATGAAGCCGATGTTGCTCTCGAGTTTGTGCTTTAGTGAAAAAATCTGCCACTTGTAGTTCTGAGGGCACATACTGAAGAGCAATTGTTTTCTGATGACAATGAGACCGAGTAAAGAAAGCATCAACACCAATATGCTTTGTAAGTTCATGCTTCACAGGATCATTGGCAATCTGTATGGCTCCAGTATTGTCACACAGAAGAGGTGTAGGAGCATCACAAGAAATACCAAAATCTGCTAATAACCATCGAAGCCATACTATCTCTGAAGTGGTAGTGGCAAGTGCTCGAAGTTCTGCTTCTGTACTAGAACGAGATACAGCCACCTGCTTTTTAGACTTCCATGCAAGAGGAGAAGAACCAAGAAAAATGCAATAACCTGTGACAGAACGACGATCTGTTGGATCACTTGCCCAGGTGGAGTCTGAGTAAGCATGAAGCTGAAGTGGACTATCACGAGCATAGAACAAACACTGAGAAGATGTCCCCCTTAAGTACCGTAGTACACGAAGCAAATGTCCAAAATGAATGGAAGTAGGAGCACTCACAAACTGACTCAGAATATGAACTGCATGAGCAATATCAGGTCTGGTAACAGTGAGATAGACAAGGCTGCCTACAATACGCCGATATCGAGACGGATCCTCAAGAGGTGTACCATCAGTAGAACGAAGTTGTAAATGAAGATCCATAGGTGTCGCAGCTGTTCGACTATCTGTAATGCCAGAACTATGAATAAGGTCTTGTATGTATTTGGACTGAGAAAGATAGTAGCCATCTGCCGAATGTAATACCTCAATCCCTAAGAAATAACTGAGTGAACCCAAATCAGACATTTGAAATTGCTCACTAAGTTGCTTCTTCACACAAGAAATGTGTTCCACATCGTCTCCCGTAATCAACATATCATCAACATATAGAAGAAGCAAAGTGCGTCCACGTGGAGAGAGATGAATAAATAGAGCAGGGTCATGATCACTAGGTAAAAACCCAGCAGCTTGTATCACAGATACAAAGCGCTCAAACCAAGCACGAGGAGCCTGTTTAAGACCATATAGAGCACGACGAAGGCGACAAACATGACCAGGAGGAGCATCAACACCTGGGGGTGGTTGCATATAAACTTCTTCATGCAAATCACCATGAAGAAAAGCATTCTTAACATCCATTTGAGAGATGGTCCAAGAAGAAGTAGCAGCCACGGCAATAAGAGTACGAACGGTAGTCATATGAGCAACTGGTGCAAATGTCTCATCATAATCTCGTCCTTGAGTTTGCTGAAAACCTCTAGCAACAAGACGAGCTTTGTATCTCTCGATAGAACCATCAGACTTGGTCTTAATTTTGAATACCCATTTAGATGTAATTGGCACTGCATGTGATGGTAGTGGAACAATATCCCAAGTGCCTGTACGATCAAGAGCAGCAAGCTCCTCAGACATAGCAAGTTGCCATTCCGGAATATTAGAAGCTTCTTGGTAAGTGGATGGCTCGACACTCACACATGTAAAACCATACTTGGCAGCGGGACCAATAGTAGCACGATCTCTTAAATTATATCTTGGACCAACCTGTAACTCATCAGGAACAGTATGAGACTCATCAATATCATTAGAAACATCAACAGCAGGTATATCAGGACTGGCCGTGGTGGTAGAACCAGATGGAGACACTGTGAGATTTGTGGGACGACGATGGAATACACGTGTGATAGGTGGTTTAGGATGAAATGGAGGTGGTACAGGAGGAGATGTAGTCCCCTGTGAAGGTGGAGTGATGGAAATAGAAGGAGCAGGAATAGGGGTAATATGATGAGAAGGAGTAGTGACATCATCAGAGGATGAGATAGGAGGTAGACACAGGAACGATGTGGATTCTGTGGGAGAATATGAGGGCCGAGTAGAGGGGTTATAAAAGAAAGGACGATCCTCAACAAAGGTCACATCGCGAGAGATACGTATGCGACGAGAAAAAGGATCATAACACCGATAACCTTTATGTTCAGGACTATATCCTAGAAAAACACATTCAACAGATTGTGCAGTCAACTTAGTTCGCTCACGAGGTGCAAGCAAAACATAACAAGTAGATCCAAAAACTCGGAGATGATCATAACTGGGAGAAGTACCAAAAAGAACTTCACCAGGACATTTTCCAGACAGTTTGGATGAGGGTTGTCTATTTATGAGATAGACAGCAGTAGAAACAGCTTCACCCCAAAAATGAGAAGGCACAAAAGATGAAATCAAAAGTGTGCGGGCAGTCTCTATAATATGACGATGTTTGCGTTCAGCAACACCATTCTGAGCATGAGCGCCAGGACAAGAGAGCTGAGCAAGAGTGCCCTCAGATGACAAAAATTGACGAAAAACATCAGACAAATACTCTCCCCCAGAGTCAGAGCGAAAAACTCTAATAGGAGTAGAAAATTGTGTGTGAACCATGCGGACAAAAGACTGATAAATAGAACACAACTGAGAGCGATGTTTCATAAAATAAACCCATGTATATCGAGAATGATCATCAATAAAAATGACATAATATTTGTGACCACCCTTTGTAGGAAAAGGTGCAGGACCCCATACATCAGAATGAATAAGATCAAAATGTCTAGCAGAATGAGAAATACTAGATGAATATGGTAGTTGTATTTGTTTTCCAAGTTTGCAACCCTTACAATGAAAATCAGACTCAATAGTTGTATGACCTAAACAACCTTTATTTATTAATGTGGACAGTCGAGACCCACAAAGATGACCAAGACGATGATGCCACTGGGCGAAGGAAGAACAAACAGAACCCGATGTAGCAGATGACACACGAGCAGAAGTTTCAATGGAAGAAGGAAGACGCAAAGTATCTAGGATGTAAAGGCTAGGAACACCTTTACGGCGATGGCCAGTCCCAATCACTTTCCCGCTTCGACGGTCCTGAATAAAACAAGATGAGTCATCAAATCCAACAAAACAATTTTGGTCGGTAACTTGACCAACCGAAAGAAGATTCATGGATAACTGAGGTACTAAAGAAACATTTGGTACAGAAAAATAAGGATTGCAAAGTGAACCCTGGTGAGTGATATGACAAGATGTACCATCAGCTGTCCGAATAGAAGCTCCATCAGTGACCGGCTTGCAAGCGACCAACTGGGACTGATCAGATGTCACATGAAAAGAAGCCCCTGAATCAAGTACCCAAGACGACGAAGGAGCAGTAACAGGTGAAGCAGCAGCAATAGACACTGAACCTCCAGGAGTGGAACCAGTACCACGACCACGAGCACCACGGGCAGTACCACGGGCAGCACGACGTGCACGATAGTCAACCAACTTCTCTGGATGAATAGAAAAACAATTCTCTGGAAGATGACCAGTCTTGCCACAATGCTTACAGGGCTCTGAAGAGAAGCTTTTTGGTGCACTGATCCTTTGAGAAGCTGCCAACACACTATGAGAGACAAATGCAGAAGAAGACATAGACTTGAGACGTGTTTCTTCTGCAAGTAAATCAGACAATGCCTGTGCCATAGTGAGATCAGAAGAATTGTGAAGTAATCGTGTACGAATAGAATCATATTCAGCCCGAACTCCCATAACAAATCTGTAAGTGAAAAACTTTTCAATAAACTTGTGTGTTGGACAAGGAACAGTTGTACACTCTGGTATCATGGAAATCAGTGATCCCATCAAACGATCAAAAGCAGAGTAGTACTCATCAATGGACATATCATTCTGCATAATTTCATGAGTTTGCTGCATGAGATTATGTAAAAGAGCACCACTATCCTGAACATAACGCTTCTTCAAGTTGTTCCATATGTCCTTAGCTGTTTTGAACTTAGAAAGACTCATAATCATGGATTGTTTAGTACTATTGACCATGACAGCCATCACTTTTCCATCATTAATATGTCATTCTGTTATTGCAGCAGCATTACTACCATCATTCTTAAGCACAGGTGGAGATTCATTTAAATGAAAAAGTAAACCATAACCCCTTAATGCAGTCTCTACACAGAAAGCCCACTCTGGATAATTCTGACCATCTAAGGTGATATTAATAATTATTGCATTTATTGAAGACATGTTGAGAAATGCTCGGGATTATTACCAAAATAGTGATGCCAACCGTCAGAAGCTAGGGACGGCGGCCTGCTTGCTTTGCTTCAGAAGATGGCCCGATCGGAACTTCGGGAGAAGAAGCAGCTTCGGGCGCTGGTCTGAGGCTCTCAATCGCACGATGATCGTCGGTGAGGACGAGGAGGACAGGGCGACCACGAGGCGAGCAGACAGGGCGGCTGCACGAGGCGAGGAGGCAGAGGTCACCCCTCGCGATCGGCGGCTCTGGTCTTCCCCACGCGGGCGAGCTGGACCCAACCGGCGACGGCGGTGAGCAGCGAAGAGAAGAAGGAAGACGCGGGGCTTGACGGACAGAGAGCGAAAACGGAAACAAAAACCGGTGAAGAAGGTATTGCGGCGGCGGGATTGGGATTTGGCGGATAAACGTAATCCTAACCCTAACGCTCTGATACCATGTGACGAAACAGGATTTGGAATCATATTATCCAATAGTTACATACAACTATATATAGATAACAAGACCTTTATGGGTCTTAACCCTAATATGTACCAAGCGACTCCCTACAGTAGGGTTTGATCGTAACGTATCGAAAAGGACTATTATATCTTCAATGAGAACTTGAGTGTAGCATGCATTAAATAAGCAAGAATTCTCATACCATAGGTCGGATAAGAACAAATATTATAGAAAAACTAATAGTCTAAAATTTAGAACATAGAACATAGGAACTCTCACTGGTAAAACAATGAAGATAGTAGATACAATAATTAGAAAAAGAATTAGTATTTTATGTGTATAAAAGATAAAATGGATAGGCGAGAAGGCAAAGATAATAAAAAAACTCGAGTTTTAAATTATGGTATATAGGAAAGAGTAAAATAAGAAATAGAGTGAGTATTGTTATAGATAGTTTGTTAAACGATAATGTTGTAGAAGTAGTTAGAAAGGGAGAAAATTATAGCTCTCAAGATAGTAATGTAGAAAGAAATTATGAAGGTAATTAGTATATATGCATCTTAAGTAGGATTAGATGAAAATATCAAATTAAGATTTTGAGACGATATATCTAGATGAAGTATTACAAAATATTCTGTCAAATGAAATTTTAATAGAAGATGATCTAATTAGGCATGCCTAAATAAAATTTTGAGACGAGAGTGCATGGGGTTACAAGTTTGAAATAAGAAATGAAGAAGGAAAAATTATTTTGGATTTTGTGATAGCATACGACCTCATACTATCTAATACGTTTTTTAAGAAAAGAGAAGAACACTTGATAACATTTAAAAGTATGAATAATAAATTATAAATTAACTTTCTTATGGATAGGAAGAGAGATAGAAAGATTTGTAAAGATTGTAAGATCATTCATAGAAAAAGCTTAATTACCCAACATAGATTAGTAATATTGGATATACACCTTAAACATAGTATCCATAGAGTAAAATTTATACACGACTCTTAGAATTAAATGGTGGAAGTTAAAGGATGAAAAACAAAATATATTTAAGGAGAATGTAGGACTACAAGCATTAGGTAAAATATACGGTGACTCTAATACAACATCGGATAAGATGATATCAAAGTTAAAAATAGTAGTCAAGAGTGTACTCAATGAGTTAAAGGGGCATGTACCACCAAATAAGGAATCTTGGTGGTAGAATGAGAAAGTATAGGAGGAAGTTAAGGAAAGACAAATAACTTATAAAGAATTATATATTTGTAAAAACTAAGAAAACTTTAAAAAATATACAATAGCTAAGAAAACAGTGAATGAAACTAAAGTGAGAGAAAGGAAGATAAAAGATCTTATCCAATAAGATGTATTAAAGATGAATGTAATATGGTATTAATAAATGATGAAGAAATAAAAGAGCGATTGAAGATGTATTTTTATCAACTTTTTAATGAAAGTTTAAGTGACCAATTTAAATAGGTCAAATGAGTATAGAAATTTAAATTTTTATCATAGAATTTAAGCTTTAGAAGTAGAACAACTTTTAAATGAGATGTAAAATGAAAAAGTCGTTGGACTAGATGATATTCTGATAGAGGTATGCAAATGCCTAGGGAAACAACGTATTGAATAAGTTACAAAATTATTTAACATGATACTAAAAATAGAAAAATATTTGATCAATGGACGATAAGTACTTTAATTCACTTATATAAAAATAAGAAAGACGTATAAAATTGTGCAACCTATAGATATATTAAACTATAGGGAGAGGTATTAACGTAATATATATTGAACTAATTAAGGATATATATAAGGATGTAACAATCAGAGTAAAAACTGTAGGTAGATTAACTGAAATATTTCCAATAAAGATAAAGTTATATCAAGAATTAGCTCTAAGTTTCTATCTTTTTATACTAATCATAGATAAACTCATTGGAAACATTCAAGACACAGTACGATGGTGCATATTGTTTGTAAATGATATTATTTTACTATATGAGACACATGAAGGAGTAAATGCTAAACTAGAATCTTTGCGGAAAACATTATAAGTGAATGGTTTTAGACTTAGTAGAATAAAAATAAAATATATGAAATTTAAGTTTAGTAATATTAGACGTAATAAGATAATTGTTAAGATAGGAGATGACGAATTATTTGAAACTAGAGCTATCAAACGGATCAACTCATGGTGAGACGAACCAATTCGTCAAAAATCCGTCATATGGCGAGGTGGGGTAGGCCAATCCACCAACTTGACGGGTTAGAAAATCTTCAACTCAACCCAACCTAAGGCGAGTTGTGGGTTGCGAGTTAGGCGGGGCCAACCCACGGACCTGTCAAAAAATTAAAAATATAAAAAATATTAAAATTATTAAATTTAGAGTATAGTTTAAACGGGTTAAGTTGAAAATTTTATATTTGGATTGTGGTTTAGACGGATCAAGTCCACTAGTCCATTGAGTTTTCTAGTTTAATTTTAAATTTTTAAAAAATAAGTTTTCTCAATTTACAGGCCAACCCAAGCCCACCACAGTAGACCCACACGGATCACGGGCCTAGATGGGTCAGTCCACCTGAACCCACCTTAAAATGGATTATAAAATTTTAATCCAACCCGTTTAAATTGTTTGACCAGGTGAACTAAACTGACAGGCCCAACCCAAATTGACAACTCTATTTGAAACTGAGAAATTTAAGTATTTAGAATTATTTTTGTAAATAATGAAGGGATTGAGAGAGATGTCTTACATATAATACAAACAGGATTGTTAAAATGGAGGAGAACGTCGAATGTTTTATATGATTGTAAAGTACCTGTAAAACTTAAAAGGAAAGTTCTACAAAATGATGATTAGATCTACTATGTTATATTATGTTGAATGCGTTAAATTTGAGGAGTATTATAAGGTAATCGCCTTACGATTATACTATTTATTAGATAAATAGCAATTCACTATTTGAGTGTACATTCCATTTGTGTTTGATTGGATCTTAGACTCAAATACTAAATGTCCACAATACGATTCATAGCATGAGAAAATTTGTGATTGGATAACAACTAATGAGCATCTCTACACGTGTAATTATGAATATATTGAAACTATCTCTAATCGAAGAATTGATGAGTATGGACGTTATCAATTCTATTGAGGCTAGCATGTTTTGAACTCCTTAGTTAGTCAAGCAGCTAATCTCACCGCTAGAGATATTGGATGTTGAGAGTTAAACGTGGAAGCCGATTAAAAATAACCAGTTCATTGGAGTGACCTGCCTTGAGACTTCATATGATTCTATTCATATGTCAATAAAGATCTCAGTGCAGTTTAAGTGCGAGTTTCCTTTGACTTGCGGTATTCAAGTCACCTTGGTCATGGAGACTTATATTTTGACATCTTAAGCAAACATCTCCGAGGAGGTGTGGACCCGAGATGATTGGGTATAAGTCAAAGTGTCCGAAGATGTTTGAATAGCCCACAGATGATTCACCACTCCTTGAAAATGGAGACGTATACCTTGCGCACTTGTTAGGATTATTACTAAAAGTCTTTGGCCAAAGTATTACATGTTAAGAGTACGGTAGACTTAGACACATGTACAAGTAACTTGAATCCATATGACAAGAAAACACATTGGGCTAGGTGTGACGTAGTCAGCCTAATGGGAACTGACACATAGACCATGTCCTAAACCAAGCGGATATAAGACGGTGAAAGGAACGAGGTGTTAGATTTGAAAGGTGTCCTAAGGCAATCACCTTACGATTATACTATTTATTAGATAAATAGCAATTCATTATTTGAGTACACATTCCATATGTGCTTGAGTAGATCTTAAACTCGAATATTGAATGTCCGCAATACGATTCATAGCATGAGAGATTTTGTGATTGGATCACAATTAGTGAACATCTCTACACGTGTAATTATATATGTATTGGAATTATCCCTAGTTGAGGAATTGATGAGTACGGACGTCATCGATTCTGTTGAGACTAGCATGTTTTGAACTCCTTAGTTAGCTAAACAGCTGATCTCACTACTAGAGACATTAGATGTTGAGAGTTAAACGTGGATACTGGTTAAAGGTAATCAGTTCATTAGAGTGATATGTCTTGAGACTTCATATGGTTTGATACATATGTCAATGAAGATCTCAGTGCTTAATTAACTTCGATCGTTTGACGATCGTATGTCAGCTTCCCGAGAGCTTATGAAGTTTCCGGAGAAAGTTCCATCAACGTTGGAAAGTTTCGATTATTTGTCCTAAATTGGTGGTCAAAGATTAATCACCGAAACTACATTGGAAATACGATCTCCAGTGATAGTCAATAAGCCTCGTAACGATTGCGACAAACGTTGTTGCCTGATTTCCGGAATAAGGCTTCTCTCGATTCGATCGTCATTGATCATCGGCGGGCCGACCGCCAGTACCGGAGGAGAAGGCCGAGCATGGCAAGTCCAACGCACCTTCCTTCTTTCTCCGGATCGCGAGCATCGCCGGACCTGTGAGATTCGCATGGGCAGCCGGAAGAACTCGAGCAGCGCTGCTCCTTCGCGTTGTCGGCCGTTGATTCCCGAGTGATCGCCCCTTCCAACGTGGGTTGTTGCTCATGATGGCCGCCGTCCGTAGCTCGACCGCCGCAACACCCTCCCTCTTCTTTCCCTCCGTTCTATCGCCGATGCTCATGCGTCCGTTGGAGAGGAAGGAGATGAAACCTAGCTCGGTTGTATGGGTGAGGAGATGTAGCAAGAGAACCTTGTTTCCTTCTTTTCTCCTTCTGTTGCCGCCGGTGCCTCCCTTTGCCGGAGCACAAAGGACTGTAGCGTCGTGTTCCTCTTCGCCATAGCACAAGAGGCTGTAGGAGCACAAGGGGTTGTTGCTTCCATGTGTTCTTCTTCTTCTTCCCGATTGCAGCTACCATTATTGGTTCTTCTCGGCTCAAACATACCCTCCATCGTGGGAGCTACTGTAGCTGTGGCCGGAGTTTGTTTTCAGCCGTCAATGATTTTGTTAAGGGCCGCTGTCAGCTTGTAAAGTGTTCTAATTGTTGTCAGAGAAGAAACGTTGTTGATAACTCTTACGAAGAGTTGTCCAATCGTGCTCAATTAACTTCGATCGTTTGACAATCGTCTGTCAGCTTCCCGAGAGCTTATGAAGTTTCCGGAGAAAGTTCCATCAACGTTGGAAAGTTCTAATTATTTGTCCTAAATTGGTGGTCAAAGGTTGATCACCAAAACTACATCGGAAATACGATCTCCAGTGATAGTTAGTAAGCCCCGGAACGATCGCGGCAAACGTTGTTGCCTAGTTTCCGGAGTAAGACTTCTCTCGATTCGATTGTCATTGATCATCGGCTAATATCGAATACGATGACGCGACTCGTGGCTTCCGAAGCTGTCCAAACGAGAGCTTGGCGTAGATCACCAGTAAAGGCGGGACTTCGACAAGGACCGCTCGATTGATACCAACACCACTCAACGTCATCATCCGCGAGGTACGCGCAGAATTATTTAATTCTCTATAAATTTTTAATTATGTGTTTAAAATAATCTTTTATTATTCTGAAAATTTTAATTTTCTACCATGCTTGTACTTGTTATTTCCTGCTTATGCATACGTGTGTTGTTTAATAATTAGTTGTAATTATTTGTTTATTTTCGCTGCGCATATTTCTGAAACGTGTAAACACGCACATTATATCGGGACGATTCCAGCACGAGGCACATTTAATTGGAGCTGCTGAAAGGTTTAAAAGGCCTTCTGGAATTAATCGTTGATTTTTCGATCAATTATGGATTATGATGTACTACTAGGTGTCACTCATGATCGTTCCGTAATTAATGATTAATTACGAATGACCAACATAATTGGAAACCTATTTGGTCACACGCATTACAAATTCTCCGAAGGACTTAAAATGGGTTTGAGAATTGAATTCTCAGAACGAGAGAAATAAAGTCTGATTGGACCGAACAAAGAGCAATATGATGGAATTCGTCTTACGAAGATGAAATGAACGAAACTGATTTCGTTCAAATCGAAGACCGTTTGGTTATTGAACCAAACAATTCATTTTTAAATCAAAATTGAACCAAGTTAGTTTGGCTCATGATGAAAGAGATTTTGACAGAACGGATGCGATGAGAAGCTTCGTCTTGTGAAGACAAATTGAACAAAATTAATTTAGATCAAATCGGAGGTCGTTTAGTTAGTAAACCAAGCGAACCAAGATTAAACTTGGTTCGCTATAGTATAAGCTGAACCCGATTTAGTTGGGTTATTTTTCCTTCGATTTAGCCTTTTTTTTCATTCGATTCATCACAACCCGCGCCGACCCGATTTACCCCCCCCCCCCCCCCCCCCCCACAAAACCTACTGTAGCTTCTCTATAAATCATGAATCGCGATTTTTGCCTGGTTTGATCTCCTCCCCGAAGAGCACGGTGCCATTCATCCTTGCGCGGCCACGATTCTTCCTCCTCACCAACCACGATCTCCTCCCCGAAGAGAACGACGTCGTTCATCCTTGCGCAGTCGCAATTCTTCCTCCTCGCCGGCCACGATCTCTTCTTCCCCGTGGATCCGCCGTTGATGACCGCTGCCTCTCAGCCTAGATCCCGCTGTTCTTCTTCCTTACAGAAGCGCCGCTGTCCAGCCCCCTTCGCGTGAAGGCGGTGCCGGATCTAAGGGCTGCTGTCACCGTACCAGAGGGGTGCCATCACCGACCGCTGGCCGCCGTGCGTGGAGAAGGAAGAAGCTGCCATGCCTCTCTGTTCTTCCCGAGTGCTCGCCGGCATGCCTAGTTTGCCATCTGCGTGAGGGTGTGCTGGAGCCACCAGCTTCGTCGCTGGAGATGAAGATCCCGCTGGCCAGATGGTTTCTCTCAGTTGCTTGCTGCACCGCCGGCCAGATGGTTTCCCCGACTACTTGTAGCGTCGCTGACATTCTCTGCCTTTGCTCTGCCCGTTTCAGCCGGTTGCGACGAAGAGGAAACCATATGGGTGAGGAGAAGATGAAGCCGGCAAACCTTAATTTCCATTGTTCTTGTGTGTTATGTTTTCGGCTGGGTGTAGAGGAAGAGAAAAGGGTTTGTTTTTTCCCTACGATTTATGAAATCACTGCCGGAATAACTATCACAAGGCACTACCGGAAGTTAGGGTTTAACCGTAGCATTTTGTTATTGGATTTTGTCGCCACCGAGAGCTTGTGAAGCGATCGGAGAAAGTTCCATCATCATCGGAATAGTTCCGATCATTTGTCCTAAATCAGCAGTCAAAGGTTGACCACCGAAACTATACCGGAAATACGATTTTCGGTGATAGTTAGAAAGTCCCGAAACGATCACGACAAACGTTGTTGCGTGATTTCCGAAATAAGACTTCTCTCAATTCGATCGTCATCGATAATCGGCTAGTATCGAAGACGATGACGTGACTCGTGGCTTCTGAAGCCGTCCAGACGAAAGTTTGGCGTGGATCACCAGTAGAGGCGGAACTTCGACGAGGACCGCTCGATTGATACCAACACCGTTCAATGTCATCGCGAGGTACGCATTTAGAATAATTTATTATTTAAAAATTTTTAATTTCCTGCCATAACTTGTACCTGTTAATTCCTATCTTTGCATGCATGTGTTGATAATAATTAGCTATTAATTATTTGTTTATTTTCATTGCGTACGTTCTCGAAACGTGTAAACACGTGTGTTGCACCGAGACGATCCCAACAGAATGTTGAACTATAACTCTAGCACATGAGTAGAAAATGAGAATTGCAGAGATGAATATTAAGGTGGATGTGTGAACATATGAGGATGGTCAGAATAAAAAATAAAAATATTAAAGAAAAAGTCAGAGTTGTATCTATTGAAGAAAAACTCCGAGAGATATATTTAAGATGGTACGAACATGTACTTAGGCAACCAATAAATACTTCAGTTAGATGATATAAAATTATGATAAATATGCACATTAAACGAGTAAGAAAAAGATAAAAAAGACCTAATTAGTAACAATAAAATAAGATAAAATTTATTTAAATATAAATAATGATATAATATGGGATAAAGTCTAATGACATTAAAGGATTCATATAACCAACCTCACCTAGTGAGATAATACTTGATTGTTATTGTTGTATCTGTTTATGTTAATGATGCTAAATATAATAAATCTCAATTGATTGAAATCAAATTATTATTTATTAATATTATTCTTATTAAAAATAACGAATGTTAGAGATGAAAGCAACATACAAATTATATGAAAAGTAAAGGGCAACATTTTGTTGAAGGAGGTCAACTTGCCAAATAGAAATCGAAATCTCTAAGAGGGAGACTCAAAGATGTTCTTCAGGGATGAGCAGACAAAGAAGATACTAATGTGGAGGAGATTACATTTGGATCTAGGTGGCTAATGAGCAAACGAAGAAGATACTAATGTGGAGGAGATTACATTTGGGATCCAGGTAGTTCGATTGCTAGAGGAAAGGGTTAAAAAGATATGAACCCAATGGTCTTTGTCTCAAGCAAGGCAACAATCAGAGAATAGTTGTTTGGGTGTAAATTCCAGAATCGTTGATTGAGTACTATAAAAAATTGCCTTACGGATAGTTGGAAAATATTTAGAAAAAACAGTGAGAATGGATCAATAATCAGCGAGCTCTCAAGAGGCAAGTTCGCATGCTTATGTGTGGAAGTTGATCTAAAGGTGATTCTCACCATAGACTTTATGTCGAGAAAGAAGTTCTATAAAGTAGAATCCGAAAGCTTATACAACGTTTGCTCATCGTGCAAGAAGTACAAACACAATACCAGCAGCTGTATAGAGAAGTAACCAAAGCCTAAAGGGATGGACCTAGAGAGAAGACCTATTGAAAAGGAAACTAAGAACGAGTATAAAATGTGTGAAATTGGGGTGGGGGTAGCATTGATTGTTGTAGCAAAAAATGGAATTTGTCACCCCAACGACTCTATACGATCGATCCTAAAATCATCTATGAAAAGGTAAATTGAGAAATTATAGTTGACCATTGTGGAGAGAATATTTTCTAAAATATCAATTGATCGTGCACCAATGGAGGAAGGTAATCTCAATGAGACAACTCTCAATGATGTTACCAATCGCAGAGATTGAAGTAGACTCTGATTCAAATCACTATACTAGTCTAGATATAGAGTAGCGATTTCGTGGGGTAGAAGGATGCTAGCAATGGAATGATGGGAGGTATAATGTGAGCACAAATCTCCCCAAATGGAGCCGCCAATAGAAAATGTGAGTTTCTAAAAGGAAAACTGTCAAGCTCGAAAGTGAGGGTGATAGAACAAGATGAGCCTCCGGATGTGTGATCGAGCCTTGTACTGTCATTGTCCTCAATGTTGAGGGGGTGGTGGTCCATCAAATGGTGGGCTGAAATCTCATAAGCCTATGTCATTTACAAATTATATTGTCCTGGATCTGTAACGGTAGGGTTTTGAGAGAGTTGATCAAAGGGAATAATATGGATGTGGTTATTTTACAAGAACTAAGCGTTAGTGCTACAAGGCCAAGGAGGTGCAGAGAAGCTTCGGCAAATTTGGGAAGGCAAAGTTGAGGCTCAAAGCTTCACTAGGGAGGGTCTGGATATGGTGGAAAAGACATATCACAAATATGAATTGGGGAAGTGAGGGACCAATTGATCCATGCTAAAATATACCAGGATAATGGAAAAAGTCTTGGTGGCATCTTTGATCTCAAGATATCATCATCATCTGGATTGTGTTGTTTGTCTCCTTAACACTCAAGGATGCAGTAGTACAAGCATATAGAATTGATCTTAGGTCTTGACTGGGGTTTACCATAACCCGAGTGGAGAAAAGAGCTTCACTTTGGAATCCCTTAAAGACTATTGCTACGTCCATAAAGGAGTCGTGACTGATAATGGGAGACTTTAATTAGAGTAGAGCACTGGATGAGAGGAAAGACAGAGGTATACCCAACATGAGAAGGATGATGAAGCTTAACCAGATCATTTCATTGAGGACTGCGGCCACTGGATGTTAATTCATATGGACGACGGTTCATATGGAACTGAAGGGAGGAAAATGCCAAGGTGAGGAGAGGCTATTCAAAAAATTAAATAGAGCTCCTATATATGATAGATGAGGATGAGTTCTAGCATGCTGGCATGAAGATGCCTCCAAGGCTGAATTCTGATCGCCACCACATCGTATAGCTCGAGACGACAAAATGGACAAGAGGAGAAGACTGTTCTGATTTCTTATGCGCTGGCAGTGGCACGCAGGTTTCAAAAGAAGGGTAGAGGAGGTATGGACTATGGAATGATTCCCTTCAACTTGTAGGAAGCTATGAAGTGATGGAATATTGAGTGATTTGGTAATATCCATCAAAAGAAGAGAAGGTTGGAAGGTAGATTAGAATCCATGGGGATGGCAAACAGAATATCCCAAGAGGCGGTCAGCTGTTGATGACATTTGAAATCAAAATAATTAATATGCTATATAACTGTAAAATGTAAATATGAATTTGAGGTATTTCATGATTAACAATGTGAAACATACCATATGAATCAAATGACATAAAAATTACTTGCTGGCTAATTTTTAATTCAAGTAAATTAAATTCTATTTCTTAATTGGGTAAATTAGAAAAAAAATAATTTGACATTTCACCCTAATTGATCATATAGATTTCTATGCTGGTAAAATTACTACATTACATGAAACAGTAATCAATTATAAATTAATATTTTTATTTTATATATAATTTACATAATTAAAAGATGTTCTGATTACTCTTTAATATGAAAATCAATCAAAAGATTTTAAATTAGTTCATAAAAATTATAAATCAATAAAAAAATCAGTATAGATTTCATGACTTAAATAAATAATTTTAATAGATTAAATAATCAGCTTCATATTATTTAAACCATTAAAAAATATAGTATCATCATTTTTTAAAAAAATATTGAAGTATGCAAATAAAAGTTTTAGTTAACAGAGGCCTTGACATTTGATATTCTAAATTATATACACGTATATATGCATATTTTTTTAAACCCAAATGAATTTCTTAAGTATCTTAAAATTTGAGATAAATTTTGAAGAAATTTTTTTTTAATCTAATACCGCATGATTTCTCATAAAATTCATAAATAAAAATTTGTTCAAAATACATCAAGGCAGAATCTAAGAATGATTGTGATACCAATATTGGAAAATCTAAAGAATTGTTAGGGATATGGACCTAAAACATGGCACCACTTTATATAATGTGTAATTAATTTGAGAACTGATTAATTGCTTATATTTTTAAAATGATTTTAGATTTAATTTTTATATGCATCCAATAATCTATCATATTTTAAAATGATTTTGAGAATTAATTTTCAAAATTTTTTAGATATAACATAGGTTGTCATAATTTTGCTAGTAAGTAGTAAGGACTATATATATATCATTGGAATATGCATTGCTCCATGGCTAGAGCGGTGGTTAGGATTTTGATTGCAGTTTCTGGGAGAGGAGATCAGGTCACCCATCTCTAGCAACATTGTGGCACTTGAGGTCCATGTGTGACTACTTGGTGTTTACTATCCTCGGACGATTAAGTTCTAGTTGGTGGTTGTATTGTGTTTAGGATTTCAGAAAGAGCATATTAAATGCAAACGATGAGTCTTTTAAGTTGGAAGGCATATGATCTTGCAAGAATTTGAAGTAGAAAATGACGATCTTTATGCCAAAGTTTGAGAGGAGTGGAAAGTGTAGGTCTCCATCCCTTCCCAGATCTGGTATAGAAATTTATATGCATGGCTGAAATTGAAGATCTAGGATGAAGTTAGATAATCACCAAATCGACTTGGAAAGAAATACTCTTGACATTTCACCAAACTAAAATTTTAATTTAACTTTGCATGTTCTGAAAATAACAATAATAATAATTAAGTCTTATCCGTCCAATTGGATAGGATAGACTTATGATCGGTTATGTTCTAAAAATAACAAAATCAAAAATTAAAATTAATAATTTTTTATGTGAGCTTCTTGTCTCTCTTTTCAAATAAATAAAACAAAAGAAAATCACTCTCTATCTCTCTTCTTTGCCTTTTTTATTTTTTTAATTTTAACTTAAAACACTTCTTTTTCCAACTTTCTTCCCCTAAGCAGAACTTTCACAACTTTTTCCCTTGACGGAACCTATGGATGATTTTTAATTCAACCAATCGCTTACCTGTCAAACTAGGCCTCTAATTCCCAAACAAGGTGCTTGTTAAATTAACCATATATTAACATCAAGTCAATATCTAACCAATATATAAACATAATAACACGACTTAGAAACTATTTGACCAATTCCGTTTCCATGTTTAGGTAGATAAACTTGCAGATCAGCCTATTCTAAATATGTATGCTTGACGTACTATATAGTTGGCATACATAAGCGCAAACGACACATGTTTTGAGGAGATTTTTTTGAAAAGTATATTGATAGTTTACTTTTGCAGAATATTACTAATTAAGAAACAATACATCAACGATATTTGGCCACTTCTTTTATTGCAGAAATAAGGCAATCGAGAGAAATACACTCACGGTAGCATCCCGCAGTTTTTTAATCACTTTCATCATCTCAAATAGAGACATATATTCTAGTGAAGCAGTCAAAGACGATGCTGAAAGGCCACTTGACCAATTAAGACACAGATTCTACACGTAAATAAACAGTTAAGAATCATTAAATATCATTGACTCGTATACTATTTCTCATCCAAATGTTCCCACGCCACGCACATATGACCCACAAGTCGACAGCCTCTTCCTTCATTCACACCAAATCCAATCTAATTTGAAATTAGTTAAGCAAACAAATGACGACCGTGGGACCAACTTCCAGTCTCTCCTGGATCAATCGAAAACATGCAATGGACGAACACGTTATTTTTTCCTAAGCTTCATTCGAGCTTAATCTAGTACCCACCTCTCGAACCAATCCCAAATCCACTTGAGTTATAATTCTTCTAATTAATCCAGTAATAAAAAACAATTAAATATCCAAACCAGTAAAAATTCCGAACGTTGTGGTGGTTTTGCATGATTTGGTTAGGAACTATAATTTTACTTTAAAGGTAATAAATCTATTATATACTTCATAACTTTTATCAAATTTATTATGCTCTTTTAAAAGTAACTAATCTATTATCTTAAGTTTATCAAACTATTAATTGTTGTTACAATTAAAATATATCTACAAACTGATGAGGTACCTATATCCGTGCTAAATTATCATTTTGTCTATGTTTATCCTGTGCTTTCTACGAAAGGATGAGTACAAAATTGACTAGAAGTCACCTAGCTAGAAGGGAAGGGAAAAAATTACAAATTAAAGATGGTTGCTAATTAATGGCACTAATACTCACATGGGTGTTATGGGAAAGACAGAAATATCTATGTCATCAATTAAGTTATTCTTAATGAAAATTTATTGACGTGATAGATTTATTATAATTTTATACAGGACAAAATATGTTTATTATTTTTGAAAGTATATAATATTTTTTATTAAAAATATAAAAAATATATATTATATATAGATTTATTTGTATATGATAGATTTATTAAAACGTATAAATTTAATAAATAAACCAATTATAATATTGAGTAGGATTGTATATCTATAAAAGAGGTTAGCTATTGCAAAATATTGCAAGGAGAACCTCTTCACAGAATATACATTCCATACTCAAAGGGCTTACTTCAAGAAACCTTTTGCCTTAGCTAAGTTTTTATTTTGATAATTCGGTCATCTGTAGGTATTTTACTAAATTTCATTTGTTTTATATATATATATAAATATATCACCCTTTCACTAGAAAACAGAGGTCTTAAATTTCTATGCATAAACAGCACAATATTCAATAGCAAATCAAGCTCAAAAAGTAGTGTTAGGAACAGGAAGTCACCTTCCCGTCGTACTCACGGGGGGAGAGCACCTCCGGAGCGATGTACGCCGGCGTTCCCACAGTGGATTTCGGCCTTGAATGTAACAGCGACGACTGCCATAATAATAATTACTCTCATTTTGTTATTTGTTTTTTTATCCCTCTGGACAAACAAAAAATTACGACTACATATTGGTAAATTTGAGTGCACAATCGATTGGGAAAAGTTAAAACCTTGGAGTAGCCAAAATCGCAGATCTTGAGGCATGGCGCTGGGCTGCCGTCTAGTAGAGTGTTTTCCAGCTTCAGATCACGGTGGCAAATTTGCTGACAAAATTTATTCAATAGAATTTAATCGTCGTTGCTTCTATGTTAATGTTTAATTTCTATACATATTTGTACAAATATATACATATATCTATGAATAATTCCATACCCGAAAGTGGCAGTAGTCGACGCCGCAGATGAGTTGCTGGAAGAAATATCTCGCCTGCGACAAAAGAAAACAATTCCAGAAAAGCATATGAGATAATTCTGTTCGATTTCACTCGCACTAGAGAATAAATATTAAAACTAGAACCTGAGAAATGCTCTAATTTTATTCGGTTTCTTTTCTGGAAATTTGTAATGAAAAATAATAGTTATCGATCAATTACGAAACCTCGTCTTCGCTGAATCTCCCGGCGTCGCAGATCCGATCGAAGAGCTCTCCGCCCTTAGCATACTCCATCACGATCGCGAGATGCGTCGGCGTCAGCACAACCTGGATGAAAGTGAATACCATCTAAATGATCAAGAAAAAAGGATCCCCAAAAAATAAAATAGCCTTTCTTCCATTCTCAGCCCTTGATCTTTTTACCTCCTTGAAGCGGATGATGTTGGGATGGCGAAGCGAACGATGGTTGATGATCTCCCTTGCTACATTCTCATCAATCTGTCGCCTCTCCAGAACAACATACCAAAATTGAATAAAAAAGGAGGACTATCGCCAGGAGATCGATTGATCCAATTAATCAATAATCTGTTGAGAGCTCACCCGGTGACCGCGCTCGATGTACTTCATGGCGACGAGTTCCTTGGTCTCCTTGTGGCGCATCAGCTTCGCGAACCCGAAGTTCCCGGATCCGATGTCTCGTACAACTTCGTACTTGTCCATTGCTCGATCTACGCTGGTCGATCGACGTTCGCCGACCTCGTGTTGCTCCCTCCCCCTTCGCTTTCGCTCTTTCTAATCCAAACAGGGTAAGAATACCTTTGACAGGAGACAGCCACTACAAGCAGTATTTGCAATATTTATAGCATAGAAGAAGAGGGCGAAAGCCGAAGCTGCGGGATAAAATTAGTATTCATTCTACTTCCCTGCTTACCCTCTTTACTATTAGTAGAATATTAAATCATGACAATGTTGGCCCGATGCCGACCGAATACACTGATTGGGTACGACACATCGAGTGTGTCGATGACGAGTAAGTTTAGAATGCTTTGGTTCTATCTTGGTGGCCGAGGTTTTCTCCGGGTCGAGCCAGTTTTCACCTCTCCACTGGTTGTCCTCAGGTGGGACCCACTCGAGGATTATGAGAGAGCGACTCAGTGGCACACGATAGTCATCCACAAAACAGAAAAAATCATCACATTATTGGAACACGTGGACAAAATACAAGTCATCATAGCCAGACAGGGCAGTGAGCCGTCGCCTCGCGCGTTTGCTGTTGGTATAATAGCACATGAAATGCACGTGCTGCTAAGGATCCAGGATAATTAATTCGCTTTCAAAAGAAATGATTAAATTGATTACTAGGATAAGTTTAATATAGTAAACAAGATAAAAATGTGGATGAAGTGGAAGTAATATTCTTTTTTGTAATAGTTAATTATAATTTTTTAATTTATTTTTTTTATAGTTAATTATAAAATTGATCGTGTAGAATTGTTTGAAGACAGAACTCTGAATTTAAGATACTGTTTTTTTTTAATGAGTGGAAACTAAAATTGCTACGATGAATAAAGAATATAATGAATATTCAGAAATTTTTTTTGGATACAATAAAATATAATATAAACTAACTTTTTCTTTATTTGTCGAACACGATACCTCCCATTTAGTAGTCCGACATTTGGAATCTTACATAAAGTTATGAGATAAACGCATTTATTTCTCATCCTAATCTAATTAATCAATGTTTTCAAATTCAGATAAAGGATTCAACAATCAATTATTCTTGGGCTTAGTTTCTTTAATTTTTTTTTTTTCAAATTTCCAATAGTTAATACTTTTTTCCCTTTTTAAAGAAAAATAAAAATCATTCTATCGTAAATTTGTCTCTATCATCTATTTTCTTATTTATTTTTATATAAAATGATCAATTAAAAGTCAAACAATTTAATTAGCCTGGAAGGGTCAATTTGATATAGAGTGGTTTGATCAAGCCAAATAATTTGGTCAACCGAGGAGAATTGGCTAAGCCAAACAAGTTGTCAATATGATGAATCCCCATGGATCGCTAGGTTGATCAAGTTGGACAAGGCATGATGAGTCAATCATTGGTTTGGTCGAGTCAATGGTCAAATAATCATTGTAGTCTAAGTGTCCCAGACAAGTTGATGAAAATAATGAATTAGGTTAAGTTAGGTTAGGTTGGGGGGAGACAAACAAATCGGATATCCCAATCAGACTGATTTAACTGATCAATTTGCTTGGGTTTGTAGCATCAAGGAGGTTGGGTCCAGTTGGGAGATGGATAAGTGGGTTAGACTAAAGTGGGTTAATGAAGTTGGTCTAATCAATTTGGTTGAGTTTGCAGGTTGGTCTAATCAATTCGGATAATGTGCCAATTCAACTTGGGTTTTTTATGCTATTTCAATCAATCAATAGGCAAAATGATTTTTCAATTATCCAGTGGAATTAGCAGGGCCAATATAGTCTTATTTTGTAATATCTAAACATAACTTGGTTGGACACAGACAAAAAGAAAGTTGTAGATTAAGCCAAACAGAAGAACAAATTAGATTCCCACACGCCAAGCGACATATTGCACATTGAAAATCACATGCCACGTCACTATGTTTTCTTCTCCCATCGATAAATTAAAATTAAATATGACTAAGATTCGATTAATGCAAAGCAAACAGTTATTGCCACGTTGGAACCCCACGCATTGTTGACTCATGTGTGCGTTCATCTGTTTGACTATTTAGGACTTTGGGGTTCTTTTTTCTTTATTCAACGAATTTTCTTTGTTGGTTGGAATCCACTTTAGAGATTTGTTATGTAAAAGAGAGGAATTGGAAGATTTGTCATGTTTTTTGTTGTTCTCTAATTTTGATTTTTTACAAGAAAAAAAATAGAAACAAAGTGAATGAATTTTATTTCGCTTCCAACCATATAAAGCTTTGCAAATCTTGCAAACTTTATGCTCTATATTAAATTTGATTTTTTAGATCCATTTTAGATCAATCACTTCTTTCTCTTTTGGCAAATCAAAGAGCTTCTGTGTTGGGTTCTTTTGAATGAATGCAAATTCATCATCCACTGCCTTTGCCATGCAGAAAAGATAGTATTGGGTTCTTCCAAGTCATAAGGCTAAAAGAATACAAATATTACATGGAACAAATTTTCTTTAGAGGTGATTCACTATAAAATATTTATGTCACGGTGGAAAGTTTTCCACTGTGTTGATTTTTTGATCAATTGGGGATCATGATATACTACTAGGTGTCACTCATGATCATTCCGTAATTAATGGTTAATTACGGATGACTAACATAGCCGGAAACCTATTGGGTCACACATACAACAAGTTCTCCGAAAAACTTAAAATGAATTTGAGAATTAGATTTTCTGAGAGAAATAAAATCTGGTTGAACCAGACAATGGACAAAATGATGAACTCGTCTTACAAAGACGAAATGAATGAAACTGATTTCGTATAAATCAAAGACCATTTGGTTATTGAACCAAATGATTCGATTTGAATCGAATTGAACCAACTTGGTTTGGTTCGTGATGGAAGAAGTTTTGACAAAATGGAAGAGATGAGAAGTTATGTCTTGTGAAGATGAATTGAACAAAACTAGTTTGGATCAAATCAGAATTCATTTGGTTAGTGAACCGAGCGAACCAAGTTTGAACCCTAATTGAACCCGATCTGATTCGGTTTGCTATAGTACTTGAACCAGTTAGGGTTTCCCTGGTTTTCTGGTTTCTTCACCCTGACGCGCCGCACAACCCGGTTTCCCTCATTATAAAAGCAGAGGAGAAACAGGGGTTGAGGCGAGGCTTGCGGATGCGCCATCGTCGTCGGCTGTCTACGCGTGAGCGTCGCCGAAGATGAGCTGGTGGAGCCTCTGGCCGTCCACCTGAGGAAGTCGAAGACCCTAGAGATCATTGTGGCGTCTCTGTTCATCTTCCCTCCCAGTTTTGACGGCGCTGAACCGAGCTATCTTCCTCGCGGCGATTCTTCTTCAGCCAAGGATTGCAACCGCCCGCCGCCTGTTTCCTTTGCCCTGACAGAAACCCCAAAAGCATCCTGCTCGTGTAATAAAACAGGGCATCACACCCTGTTCGTGAGTGGCTCGCGGGTGGCTTGCGGTTGCGCCACCATAGCCGGCCACGTCTACAGGAGGGGCATCACCGGAGAGGAGGGCTAGAGGCCGGCCATCTCAGTTTGCCAACTGACCGAAAATTTCGGCAGCATCTCCCCTGTAACAATTGCAATTCCCTGTATACATTTATGACAAAAAGGCCTACAAGGCCACAAATAAGCCTACACGGCTACAATCCATAAACATAACAAAACTAAATCACAAGTACTAAAACTGAAATAATAACCACAACTATTATTCTATAGCATGCATACCACAAACCGAAATATATATATGAAAATCCATAAGACAGATCAAGTTCTGAAACATATCTATCGATAACATAATAAAACCAAAACCAAAGAGACGACATCATCTCGATAGGGGACTAGCAGCGCAGCTCCAGACTGACATCAACCTGAAAAGAATGAAATCAACGGGGTGAGTTCAAAGAACCCAGCGGATATCCAATAGACATGTATAGTAAACTATCCCTAGCAGTAATAGTCATAACAGTACAGTCTCCTGAAAGGATAGTAAGAAATGCAAAACTGGAAGAATGAGAGAGCTGTACATACCAGAATCTCCTACCAAAATGCATCAGGTATCCTGTATGTGCATGTCAAACAAATGCAACAACCAAAATGCAGCAAGCATAAATGCAATCCATGCAGTATGCACATGATGCAATGACATGGTCACCCCTGACGCCAGTCAGCCACCGTCACCACGATGGTGAGGTCGAGTGGGTAGGGCTGTGACAACTGTGCACTCTGCCATCACTGCTCCTGAGTGACCGAGTGGACAGGATGCTGTCGGAGTACACCTATCCTCCTGCCCCAAGTCATATGGGGGAGCAAAGCTCTCATCTCCTCGTGTCACGATGCGAAGGAGGGATCCCTGTATGCTACCACGCTGCGGAACCACTACCCCTGAGCGGCCGAGCGGAGCATGACAGAGCAACTGCACACACCCTCCTGATGTACCACTAACCCATGAGTGGCAGTGTGTGCAGATCATGTAACTGACGACGGGCTCAACTACAAAGGAGCCGATGATCGCCAGCATGCAATCATGCAAGGATGGTGCATGTCGCTAATGCATACAAGGTATATCTAGTGGATAGACAATGCCCAATAAAGAACGGTATATCACTACTTTGATGAACCTATATACGCTACACATGGCAAGTATCCAGATGCAAAAGAACTAAACAGGTATCAGGTAAAAATGGTATATAACATGTATAAGCAAGTAGTGATAAACCAGGGCATATATAAAAGCATAACAAGAATTACTACTAGCTATAGCTAAACTATACATGTCAAATAACTTATCTAAAAAGATAAGATAAGATACCCGCCTTCGAAACTGGTCCGTGTCCGAAAAAAACCTCCGTCCAAAATCCGGTTCAATATCCTGTAATTAGAACAAATAACTTTTCTAATTACCATGATATATAAATTCTTCCATTAAATAAAATCTTAACTGATTTTAAGATTTATTTAACCTCCTCTAAATTAACCTATATGATTAATCCCTTCTTTACCAAGATCACACTGCTGATAAAATTTCTGAACCACTGTACCATACCAACCAACTCCTCAACAGCCGATATCTAAAACCATTCCACAGATTCAACCAATTTTAACATCACCAGCAAATTCTCACGAATCCAATCATCGATTGAAAACCCAAAACCTTACCTCGTTTGAAACCCTAGGACTTGCCCAACGACGAAGGAAGGCGACGGCTCGCTGGTTGTGAACGGTGATGTAGTGGCTGTGGGTTGCGACTAGGGCACAGAGGAGAGGAAGAGGGAGAGGTGTTGGCTTCTTCTCCACACAACGGCGCTCGATCCGTGGCCGACGGCCGACGCTGTGCAAGTTCAGACACGAAGGAGGAGGCGACAGCAGCCGGACGATCGCGGAAAAGGAGAGGGCTTCGGTTCCACGAGGCAAAGAAAGGATTCTTCGGCTCGGTGGAGAAAAGGAGAAGAGAAAACAGAAGAAGGGGCAGCGTCGGTTTCACGGAGGGGAAGGAAACGACATTCGCCGTTTTCGGGCGGAAGAGAAGAAAACGCTCGTGCGTTTTTGGGCGGAAGAAGAGGAATCGCGCCGAGGGGGGGGGTGTTATTGGATTCCTAATGGATTAACAGGATTTTTAAACACGAAATCCATTAACCCTTTTTTTTTTTTACCCGTATTTTACATTCTCCCCTACTAATAAAAATTTGGTCCCCAAATTTCAGCATTTATTATCAGCAAACACTAAAATGGATATGATGTATAGATACAGAACGTAACTACACGTATACCTCAAGTGAAAAGGTGGGGATATCGAGCTCGTATCGTATCCTTGAGCTCCCAAGTAGCCTCCTCGTCAGAATGATGTTGTCATCCAACTTTAACGAGTCGGATGGTCTTTCTCCACAACTGACGCTCCTTGCGGTCCAAAATCCATACTAGACCTCCTTGTAGGTAGCATCAGGCTGAATGGGGACCGATACCTCTAACATAATGTGTGTTGGGTCTGGTACCTATCTCCATTATGCATCTTTTGCATCATCATAACAGAACCTTCTTATCAACTCTTAGTTGAATTGACAAACTGTGGTTTATACCCAGATGCATCAATCTTCATATTGAATGACAGGCAAAACACTTGAAAGCTACCAAGAAGTGTGTGCCAAAGAAAGACGCCAGCTAACACCTGATGGTAACAAATCAAGTCTCTAGTCCAGCTCGTCATAATGTTTGGAATTCTTCAAAAAGAATGCACAACATTTGATAAGAGGCCTTGCACAATTTAAAGGATTAATGGTGAATTCTAACCTAATGCTCCTTAACACAGAAACACATGGTCATCCTTTGTTGATCACTATCCATCTTGTACCAGACCCCTAAACTATCAAGCTAAACCAATCAATTTAACTTCGTCGAGTCACTTTATGTGCAACCTATCAAGTCCTTACAAACTTAATGCACATATATTAGTTCTACAAACAACCCAACTTAAGCCATCTACTAAACATATCAAACTATCCCAAGGTAATGCAGTCAAAACCGATCACTTACAAGCATTTTATATCAACAATCTCCCAAAGCCACTTAGGAATATCATTGCAACAACATAAATCTCTTTCCTTTGTGATTCTCGGTTTATGCAGTTAAAAATCAATTTCTCCTTACACCCAATGGCATATTTCTAGGCATTTTTTTTTTAAAGTTTCAAATCATTGTCCTTGGTTGATCTGATGAGCTTTGTTCCCCTCGAGATGTTTAATATAACTAGGTGACAGAATACCTACTATTATACTTCATTTCTCTTGTGAAGTATTCTGAACAAGTCTATATCAATTCATCATGCAGTCTTCAGTAAGAATAAAGTTACCTTAGATTTTAACATCTATGCAGGTGGAATCATAATTGACTAACTACCAAGCACTAGAAATGATGATTCCCATATCGATGCAATGAATAAACCATATCTAGGCACTAGGTCAATGGATGCAAAACACCAAACAATATAGACACTTGGGGAATTAAAAGATCCATAGGATGACACTGTGGACAAGAATTGTGTTCCTAAATGCAATAAGAAAACAAAATTTTATAACCCATTACTTATTACGCAAGAAGAGAGATCCATATAAAGTAAACAATATTATCTAATGTAACTTAATGGAAATCACATTATTAAGCTTGGGAAATAGATGCTTCATGTCATACATCACCCTAATTATTCTAGTTAAAGTAAGGTGACACATGGTAAACTTCCCTCTAATTAACCTCAAAATGCTCACAATCATATATGAGTTCCACCAACTAGCCTGTCAAATTAAGAATTTATGATGATTACTTACAACATCTCCATTATGAATCATCTATGCAAGACAAACAATGAAATATGGAGTGTTGCTTGTCAACAAGCCTTAAAAAGCAATACGACACCCACCATGGGAATTTACACCAAAACTGAAAATTTCTAATAACAAAGATTATTCTCATAAGCTCCATTAATTGTTACCCTTGGATAGGGATGTCAATATCCAACTTAACCATAATTTTCAAATCAAATCTTTAAATATAACTATAGATACAAATACTGCATCAAACTGTCACACTGAAAATTAAAAGGGATCAGACAAGTTGAACCCAGAGAAATATCTACTGCATCTCCTAATCATCTAAAATATGGAGTGGTAAATAGAAAGTTCCTTCCATGTCATCATTTGATTGCAGACGTAATCTCTCTTCCCACTCTTATTGATGGATGTAGCTCTACACACCATCGCCTGAGGAACTAGTTTGTGCATAGGATTTTTTTTTATTTATTATTATTTTTTTTTTATGTTGTCCCCAACAATCCTCAAACATCTTATAATTATTTTTCTCCAAACAAACTTCTTGAGCCTTGCACTCCTTGGTCATTGTCCCTCCTTGGTCCTTTATCCCTCATTGGTCCTCAAACATCAGTTTAATGTTGGAAGGCCACCCAACTTGATATGCATAGCTCCCTACGCATTGCTCAACATATGACATGATTATGATCTTTAGAATTTATTTAGTCTTTGTGAGAGAACTCCCTAGGAACCTTTAGTCCTTTATTGACATGTTGGAAAGATCCGATAAATATACAATGTAATATTCCCTTGTAGTTAATAAATCTGAATTAAGCCAAAACGTACGACCTTGAATTAAAGTCTCTTGCCAAAAGAGAATGATGCAGGAGCATCTAGCGATACGTATTTACGATGGAAAATGTAAGATAATAAATCAGATATCATCCTAATCCTAGTCAAACACCACTACAAGAATCATATCTGTTAACATTATCACCAAGTATTACGAAAGGTACAAGGTTGCTACATTAGACATTTTATCTGTTGTCGTCTGGAGATGCCCTGTCGCCGCTAGTCCCAAACGTGACCTTGTCGTAAAACGACTCCGATACCAAAAAATCCGAAAACACCGAAAGACTCGAAAACCTACGCTCTGATACCAAATAAATTGTCACGCCCCGGGAGATGGCTGACCGAAAATTTCGGCAGCATCTCCCCTGTAACAATTGCAATTCCCTGTATACATATATGACAAAAAGGCCTACAAGGCCACAAATAAGCCTACACGGCTACAATCCATAAACATAACAAAACTAAATCACAAGTACTAAAACTGAAATAATAACCACAACTATTATTTTATAGCATGCATACCACAAACCGAAACATATATATGAAAATCCATAAGACAGATCAAGTTCTGGAACATATCTATCGATAACATAATAAAACCAAAACCAAAGAGACGACATCATCTCGATAGGGGACTAGCAGCGCAGCTCCAGACTGACATCAACCTGAAAAGAATGTAATCAACGGGGTGAGTTCAAAGAACCCAGCGGATATCCAATAGACATGTATAGTAAACTATCCCTAGCAGTAATAGTCATAACAGTACAGTCTCCTAAAAGGATAGTAAGAAATGCAAAACTGGAAGAATGAGAGAGCTGTACATACCAGAATCTCCTACCAAAATGCATCAGGTATCCTGTATGTGCATGTCAAACAAATGCAACAACCAAAATGCAGCAAGCATAAATGCAATCCATGCAGTATGCACATGATGCAATGACATGGTCACCCCTGACGCCAGTCAGCCACCGTCACCACGATGGTGAGGTCGAGTGGGTAGGGCTGTGACAACTGTGCACTCTGCCATCACTGCTCCTGAGTGACCGAGTGGACAGGATGCTGTCGGAGTACACCTATCCTCCTGCCCCAAGTAATATGGGGGAGCAAAGCTCTCATCTCCTCGTGTCACGATGCGAAGGAGGGATCCCTGTATGCTACCACGCTGCGGAACCACTACCCCTGAGCGGCCGAGCGGAGCATGACAGAGCAACTGCACACACCCTCCTGATGTACCACTAACCCATGAGTGGCAGTGTGTGCAGATCATGTAACTGACGACGGGCTCAACTACAAAGGAGCCGACGATCGCCAGCATGCAATCATGCAAGGATGGTGCATGAAGCTAATGCATACAAGGTATATCTAGTGGATAGACAATGCCCAAATAAATAACGGTATATCACTACTTTGATGCACCTATATACGCTACGCATGGCAAGTATCCAGATGCAAAAGAGCTAAACAGGTATCAGGTAAAAATGGTATATAACATGTATAAGCAAGTAGTGATAAACCAGGGCATATATAATAAAGCATAACAAGAATTACTACCAGCTATAGCCAAACTATACATGTCAAATAACTTATCTAAAAAGATAAGATAAGATACCCGCCTTCTGATTGTAAAACCTCCGTATCCAGTTCAATATAATTAGAACCCTAAAACCCATAAAACCTTAGCTGCTGGTCTTTTCCATAGATGTATAAATTGGTAAATCAAGTTCTTAAAAACCCCATGCTTATTCAATATTTTTTTTTTTAGACTTAGCAGAAGTAACCTCCTGCAGAAAGTCCATTCCCTGTGTGATCTTTGCAACCAACCATCTAAGAGTATATTAACGAACTAACTTGCTCAGACTTGGAGATAAAATTTGATTTCCTAGTGTTCCTATAGAAACCACAATCTGCCTCGAGCTTCGTAGCTATAGAATTCATCAAGAAAGCATTCTCAGTACAGTTTTAATCCCTAACAATTTCAATAACACTAAGCATAACCTACTGAGCCTTTTGGTTAAATTACATAAAGATGAACCATTGGTTTCACAGATTAAACCAAGAAAGTAAGCACCGAAAATTCTTAGCACAGAAGGAAGGCTTTCGAAACATCAAGAACTACAGCAATATGACATCTATGAAACCGAAAGACTGACAAGCCAAAATTTAATCTTACCAAGATCACACTGCTGATAAACTTTCTGAACCTCTGTACCACACCAACCAACTCCTCAACAGCCGATATCTAAAACCATTCCACAGATTCAACTAATTTAACATCACCAGCAAATTCTCACGAATCCAATCATCGATTGAAAACCCAAAACCTTACCTCGTTTTGAAACCCTAGGACTTGCCCAACGACGAAGGAAGGCGACGGCTCGCTGGCTGTGAACGGTGATGCAGTGGCTGTGGGTTGCGACTAGGGCACAGAGGAGGGGAAGAGGGAGAAGGAGAGGTGTTGGTTTCTTCTCCACACGGCGGCGCTCGATCCGTGACCGACGGCCGGCGCTGCACAAGTTCGGAAACGAAGGAGGAGGCGACGGCAACCGGACAATCGCGGAAAGGAGAAAGAGGAAGCACAGCGAGAGCAGGGAGGGGAGAAGAGATTGAGATGCTATGTGTTTCCGGCGGAAGAAGTAAAGGCCGCGACAGGTGAAGGAGGAGCAGACAACGGTTCGGCGAAGGAGAAGAAACGCTCGTGCGTTTCTGAGCGGAAGAAGAGGAATCGCGCCGAGGGGGGGGGGGTTAATGGATTCCTAATGGTTTCGGGTTTTAAACCCGTTAACCATTAACCCTTTTTTTTTTTACCGTATTTTACACCCTATTAGTATAAGAAAGAGGGGGGGCGTTACAAATGGTATCAGAGCAGGTTCCGCCCTTCCGCCACACTCACATCAAGCATTGACCCTGCCGTCTCCCAAGTAAGGAAGTACATATATGTTTTCTTCTTGTATAATCTCCTTTTATGAATAGCATAAAGAATGGTTTTAAGTTAGACATGCTTAAACTAGTATTGAATCATTAATCTCTTAACTATCAATTGAATCTTCAGTTGATCGATAATATTTTTATGGGTGTGGGCTCGACAGTGAATAGTCACTTATGTTTATCTGTAAAGATTTGTAAGGTGAAGAAGAACTAACTCCTAAGTGTCATTAGGATGTAAGACCATTATCTCATCAACCATAGCTTATCACATAACTAATCTGATAGTGTCTCTAAAACAATATTAAGAAATGCAACACGAATTTAAATAAAATAAAGGCAAAATAACTAGGTGATGGACAAGTGTAAGAGATATCTAAAAGAATAAGTAGTACACTATGGGGGACCTTTTTGATAAGCAAGGAATGCAAATGTCTCCTCATGCTCTTCACAGAGGTGTATATGTGGCATGAGCAAGCTCATAATGTGTTACTCGGACTCTAGTATGAGTATTAGACATGGGTATGGTTTCAAGCGTTTGACGTGCTTGGTTCTAGAATATGTTTTCAAGTATTCAACATGAGAGTCCGAATTACAAAGGATAGAGTTGCAACTTCGAAGAAGGTAAGTAATATCCATGGAAAGGTTGTTATGTAGAGAAAACATGTTAAAAGATCAGATCAATCGGTAACTATAGGGCTCATGAGGCTATTTTAGAAATGAGTAGGATGTTTGCTATAGAAAACTATGCAGATAGTAGTCTGCTGTAACTTTCTCAATAAGTTGATAGAATGAGATTATATCTCTACATACAAAGATGAGAAGAGCTTAAGGGAAGGATGACTGGGTTCTGTAGGACCTAGTTGATTCCTCATTGGTTGGAATTTGGTTGAAGCTTTCAGAATGTTTATGAGTCTATTTGTGCCGTTGGGAGTTGAGTATAGGGCTACTGGTTGTGTTTATAAACCATGCTTTCCATCTGTTTAGAAGTTTGACACGGAGGTTAAAAAAAAAAATTTTTTTTTTGACCAAATTTTAGAATTGAAATTGCAATGTAATTTCAGCTCAACTTTTCAAAAGCACAATCAGATTCAACTTCTCAGAAGCCAAAGGTTTGACAATAGTAAAGTCTAACAAGTCAAAGTTCGAATGTGCAGCAAGTGAAGTCTCAAATGTGTGAGAACTCTTAGCACGACATGGATTCAGTGTTAGTAAGGCTGGAATCAACAATTGATTGGTAATATAATGACCTTCTTGGGTTTGAGACATCTCAGATTTTAAGAAACTTAGCTGTAGTAGGAAGCTAAAAGGTTGATATGGAGAGAAGATACTCAACTTGATCAAGGGAAATCAAGGAGTGATAGGAGAAAAGGGTGCCCAAGAAATCAACAATAGTAAAGGACTGCTCGATGAATAAAGTAACATTAGATCCGAGTAGTGTCAAGACAATTAGCTGTTTATATGCAGTGGAATAGATGTAGTCTTTATATTTAGCGAGTGTAAATGTAGATAGTGGATCAAGAAATCAAAAGGTTGAGAAACAAGGAAATGCCATTAGTAAAAGTCATTTGGCAAAATCCAAGATTCGAAGAAGCAACTAGAGAAAGTGAAGAAAATAGGAGATAAAAGTACTCGGAGTTGTTCTAAGTTTCGTCCAAGTTTCGAGGACGAAACTTTTATAAGGATGGGAGATTGTAACACCCGGATTATTTCTCCCTATTTTTAAGATTTTTAATTAGATTTAAAATTATAATAAAAGTCCTTTAGTTAAATGATAGAAGGGAGTTTGATAAAATCAAATAGAAGGAAAAGATTCGTCTCGTGAAGACGAATCAAACAAAATTGGTTTTGGTCAAATCGGAGGTTGTTTGGTTAGTAAACCATATGAACCAAGATTTAACCCGGGTTGCTACAGTAAACCATAGGTTTCGGTTTGATTGCTCCGGTTCGGCCAAATTCGTCCGGTTCAGCCAAATCCCAGCTTCTATTTCCTCCGCCGCCCTATTCTTCTGCACAGACACCGACTCCTTCCCACGCAGACCCCGCCCACGTCCGCCGCGCCCGTTTCTGCCGGCGAGAAACTCGGAACGGACCGAGGAAGAGGGCTTTAAAGGAGAAGGAAACCCTAGCCGAAGCCGCTGCCACCAGGACGCCCTTCGCCGCCCGCCGCGTGGAGAAGCAGAGCAGCCGCCGCCTTCTCCCTCCTTCTTCCATCGTCGACCTTGCGGTTTCCCCTCTGCCTAACGCCGGGCCGCCACGAGAAGAACCCCAAGCCACTGCCTGTTGTGGAGAAGATGTCGAACGTCGCCGAACCGTGACCTCCGATCGCCGCCTCTGTTCCACGCCCACTTCTGCCTATTCTTGTGGAGAAGACGAACAGCCATGAGCCGCTCCGCCGCTGCCTGCGTTCAGCCACCGCTCCGCCGCTGCCTTCGTCGACCCGAACTTCGCTTTCCCCCTCCGCGCGAACGAAGCAACTAGCAAGCTAAGTAAATTAATTAGTTTAAGTAATTAGTTAATTAATTGATAGTTAATCAGATGATTAATTGAGTTAATTGGATAAGTTTGATTAATTAAGATTATTAGATAATCAATTGACTAGCTTATCAAGTAAGGTTTGATTTTATAATGGATAGTTGATAACTCACTTAGTTTAATTAGAGGATTGATCTGTTTAAGTACATATTAATTAGTAATTAATGGGTTGATCAGTAATTAATTAGTAATAAGTAGTTTTTATGAATTTATTGATTAATTGGTTTAAATAGCAAGTATATGGTTAAGTTAGATAATGAATAGTAGTTAGTTAATTAGGGTTAATCAAGTTAATATTGAGGCTTTATCAGTTTAATTAGATAAATTGAAAATGATTAGTTAGATTGAGATAGGATTAACTCTTTACCCGGTTGAGTGATAAGACCAGGATAATTTTGTCATTACGGTTAAGTTATAGTTATGGTTTTTGCTAGGTCACGAGGAGAAAGCACTAAGAGCACTTCGGATAATATCTTCGATTTCACAAACTCTAGCACTAATAACCTTTTTGAGTAAATAAGGTAAGTGCATCTCTCACCTGCAGTATGAGTAGTTCCGTTTTTTCTGTGTTTTTCCCTAAACATGAGTTTGTTAAAGCATATACATGATTTTATTAAAGCATATGTAAATTGTAGAATTACATGATATAAGAAGTAAGATATTGTAAGTGCATCTCTCACCTGCAGTATGAGTAGTTCCGTTGTTTTCTGTGTTTTTCCCTAAACATGATTTTGTTAAAGCAGTGCGTTTGGTTCAAGTTATGATATATAACCTTGGTTATGTGATTACCAGGTAATTACATAACCAAGGTTATGGGGCATAAAACATAACCTAATGTTGTTTTATATTTACTATATTACCCTTCATTCAATTATATTTTAATATAATTCATTAAATTAATAAGTATAATTTATTAATTTTATTTTAATAAAATAATTCATTAAAAATAATTATTTTAATAAAAAATCATTAAAATAATAAATATAATTTGTTAATTTTATTTTTTAAATTTTTAAATAAATTTATATATATTAATAAAATAATTTATTAAAATAATTATTTTAATAAAATAATTCATTAAATTAATAAATATAATTCCTTATTTTTTATTTTTAAATTTAAAATAAATTTATATTTCTTTTAATAATATAATTTATTAAATTAATAAAGATAGTATGATAATTTTATTTTAATAAAATAATTCATTAAAATTAATTATTTTAATAAAATAATTTATTAAATTAATAAATATAATTTGTTAATTTCATTTTTTAAAATTTAAAAAAATATATTTTTAATAAAATAATTTATTAAAATAATTATTTTAATAAAATAATTCATTAAATTAATAAATATAATCCATTAATTTTATTTTTTAAATTTAAAATAAATTTTATTTTTTAAATTTAAAATAAATTAATTTTTAATTTATAAATATTTAAATTAAAATTTATTGAATTAAATAATTTAATTTTAATTAGATTTCATAGTACCTTTTAATTGACTTAGTTTTAAAATCAAAGGGTAATCATGGAAAAAATTTCGTTAACCTCAGGAATCGTAGAAAACCTTAGGCTGCCAAGGTAATCACATTACCGGATTATAACTCATTTGCTGATGTGGCGGTGATGTTATATTACTTGGGAATCAATCATAACCTGAACCAAACAAGGTTATCAACGATAACCATGGACAGATAACCAAGGTTATCAATGATAACCCCAACCAAACACCCCCTTAGGAGAATTTTAAAATAGTAAAAGAGGGATTATCCGGAATCAAGTTCACCTAATAAATCCACAAGAATTAGAATGAGTCTAATCGGAGCTCTCAGGTCCACCAATAAATTTTGATTGAAATCCATTAATGACATAAATAACTTAGATTTTTAAAATTTTATAATGAGATAGAAGTATGGAATGTATAAAAAATAGATACAGTGAGAAATCTCGATATTGAGTCTCTTATATGAAGTTTTAAGCCTGTGCCAATTTGCACAAAGTCTAAACCTTTTGAGCAATATTGGAAATCCTTTACGATAATAACAGAGGACATATTTGAACTCCTGGGCATTACAAAAATTTATATGAGTTGGATTGAGCCCGATCAGAGCTCTCTAAGTCTATCAATGGGTGGTTTTGATCGAAATTCATTGATGAACCTAGACAACTTAGATTTTTAAAATTTTATAATGAGATAGAAGTGTGGAGTGTGTAGAAGATAGATATAGTAAGAAATTCTGATTCTGAGTCTGTTACACGAAGTTATAAGCTCATACGAATTGACACAAAGTTTAAAACTTTCTAAACCTTTTAAGCAATGTTGGGAATCCTTTACGATGATAATGGAGGGTACCCTTAGAGTCTCAAACACTGCAAAACCTATAGGAGTTGAAATGGGTCCTAATATAATTCTAGGTCTATCAATGATTTTGATCAAAATCCATTGATGGAACTAGGGTATTTGAATTTCTAAAATTTAGCTATGAGATGGGAGATGTTAGTATGTAGAAGCTATATATAGTGTCCGATCTGATCCTAATGCATGTAGGCAAAGTTATGATCATATGTCAACTAGCATAGACTATGGTGTTGGTTTCTAAAGACTAGCACTTGATAGCGTTCCGCAAGTATACGGAATGTCGTCAAGTAATAAAAAGATCGAATCCACAGGGACCGTGGAATTACTTACTAGATCTAGCACAAAAAGGTGGAGAGAATATTGAGCATGAGTTGTGTGGGGGAGATGGGAGTGTTCTAAAGTACTTTATCCTAGAGTTCGAAGAAAGGAATCGACTGTGACACTTGGTTGTGAAACGATCCTAGGACTTCGGACTCCTCAGAGTATGGATTGATTGACTTGGATCCTCTACCTTTCCTCAATAATTGTTCAATTGTAGGGATGTTAACCAATTTATCCAATTCAACCTCGTCAGGTATCCTCGAAATAATGCATTGGTGTTCTTACGTCACTCGTTATCGGTTTGAGATGGTTCTAGAAGCCCGGTTCAAGGCATTCCCGTGTCACTCAGGCGCCCCGGAGTACTAAAAGAACCCTATCCCCTGTCACAGGATATCTTTTTACGGACCTCTCCCCAACAACGAATGACCGCTAACTATCCCTCATAAGAATTAACTACGCATTAGGAAACCCCTCGGAACTCGCCCGGTTCAAGGCATTCTCCCTGTCACGAAGCGCCCCGGTGTACGGCCTAATGATTCCCCAATTCATAGTTAATCCCTACCCTCATGGATTCACACACACATAATTTATCATCAAGCACAAGCATAAATCCACAAAGCAATAGACAGTTATATCATTGAAAATGGTAGATTAATCAAATCCAAATACAATCATCCATTACATCTGATTTATCCTACATCCTAGAATCTAGGGAATCTACTCCATAGCGTGGAGGTTACAAGCCAAAGGAAGGGAAGAATACATCTCACTCCAAAGATAAAACAAAGAAATGCAGGAAATAAGACTTATCTTCTTCCTTGGACTGCAATCTCGGCGTAGATGGGATGAGGATGGACTGGAGCAGTCGGATCGGTGGATGGATCGTCGAATCTCGCTCCGAAACAGGCGTCGGTGGCTCTAGAACAGCTCCGGTGGCTCTCCAAGGTCTCCCCCCTTTCTTAGGTCACAAAGAGGACCTATTTATATGCAGGTCACGAAGGCACGGCTCACACGGCCGTGCCTGGGAGGCACGGCCTCGTGTGGGCATCGGACACAGGAGGAAGCACGGCCGTGCCTTGGGGGCACGACCTGAGTTAGTGAGGCTTCTGTCCGGGGGCACACGTGTCCAGACTTGTCTCGGGTCTGTTTGAAGGCACGGCCGTGCCTATAAGGCACGACCTCATCCTGTCTTCTCTTCATTTGCTGGACACGGCCGTGTCTTTGAGGCACGGTCAGCTGCTTGGACCCTTCTGTTTTGGCACACGGCCGTGCCTGGTGGGCACGGCCAACAGCAGTGGCTTGAGTTGATGTTGGAAACACGGCCGTGCCTGTGAGGCACGGCCAAGTCTTGGTTGGCTTCTGTTTCAAAGCACGGCCGTGTCTGTGAGGCACGGCCTCTGGCTGCTGTTGAGGGGGAATGTTGGCACGGCCGTGCCAGTGAAGCACGGCCCAGGCTTGATGGTCTTCTGTTTGAGCACACGCCCGTGCCCTTTGAAGCACGGCCACAAGCTGAGTAGACACGGCCGTGCCTGTGAGGCACGGCCCTGTCTTGCCTTGTCTTCAATTGTTACTCTATTTTGCCCGTTTTTGCTCCATTTTCCACCCTGAAACATGTAAAAACACGAGCAGATCTCCGAACTAGGAAATGCAAGATATGTGCCTAAATGCATGAATATGGGATGCAATGCACACAAGATTTAAGCAATAAACTCAGAAAGATGTGCAAATAAAGCATAAATACATATAAATTATATGAATCAAGCTAGGATGTCGTTCTATTTTTGGGTTTTTATATAAAGTGGGGGTTTTGGGATTTTTAACGAAATGTAAATGAAACATGAAATTAGAAACAAGAATCAATGTAGTAATTAAAGAAAGAAACTAAAGCAACAATTAAAAACAAGATCATGGAATTAAGCTAAGGTTTAACAAACAAATGAAACATGGATAAACCAATTTCAATTTGATACACAACCAAATCATGATACGGAACAGTAGAATATAGAGTTTCAGATTCAAGGGAAAACAGTTTAAGAAAGGTTGATGTAATCGAAGCTAAGGAAACTCTAAACAAATTAAAATTCAAGTAAATGCTAAAACATTAACCATGCAAAACCGAATTCATGATCTGTTGAAACAATTTGATCAAAGCAGACATTAAAATTGCATTACAGAAACAGAAAAACATGAAATAGAATTCAGAAATAAAAATTCTCAGATCTTCCCTTCCAAATCGATTCCCTCTTTGCCGTCACACAAAGCCCAGTTAGAGACTAGAAATCCCAGAAGAACACTCCAATTCTCAGCTCGAATGGATCTGAATTGAATCTGATCAGCCACAGGGAACGCCCCGCTATCAGACGCCGAACAGAACAGATCAAGATCTGGAGATCCAGCTAATGATCCTTCAAATCGCGGATACTTAAATGCCCAGGAACCTTCATTACCCCTCGAAAAACCCCTCCGAGTGCAATTGATAGCTCCGATCAGTCTGGATCTGAAAATCACAGCTGGAATTTGTCGCGGATCAGAAGCTCTGCAGAAACCCTCTTCAGCAATTCTGATCGCAATTAACGCCGATCCGAAATTGAATTAGCTTCCTAAATCTGGAAATCAACGTGGAAGGAGAAGAAGGATCGCCGAAGAAGAACGAACAAAAACAGAGAAAAACTAAGCGGGACGACGAAGCTACAGTAACTACGCTACAGTGTTCGCGTCAAAACACTGTTCACTTCTCTTTATAACTGGGTTTTTGAATTGCACTGTTCACAGCCGGCTTGTCTAGCTGGTTCAGCCTGAGTTAGCCCAAGTGCGACCCAACTCAACCAATTTAGCTCCAATTAACATGGTTTCAGCTCCAATCAAACCCTAATCTTGATCATGAAGTTTTTGGTCAATAGAATTTATCAATCATGGCTTGACTCGGTCCCAATTTGGCTCGAATGCGGTTCCACTTGAGTCCTACAAAGAGTTAAAATTAATTAATGCAAAATTTACCGTAAAATCACAGAAATTAGAATTAATTGTCCAAATATACAATATTTCATAATTGCAATCAATTCATGTCATTTAGCACTTTATTTTCATGTAGAAATCCAAATTGAATCAATACAATACCATAAAATCCTAGCTTATCAGTTGGTTTTCACTTTTACATTATCATTTAACTCTATGTGTTGCATAATATGACATTCTATTTTATTCATATTATCTTGTTGCATACAACGAGTTCATGGATTTAGGGGGAGGTTTTGGTTTTAGAGTTAGGACATATATTCAATCATAACCCCGATTCTACATTTTAGATACTTTTCAAAATCATATAGGAATGCTATAGTGATGTCTACCTATAGTCTACCTTTTCAATCTAGAATATTGATACAAAGTCTTTGTGTCATTAAGAGTTTCAAAGTTTTTGAAACTTTGTATCAATATTCAGTTTTAATAGATAAATTATTTTGAAATTATTTTTCTCATATTACATATGTTATGAGTAATGGTCATATGAAATTTTGTGATTTTTCAATGAAAATTGAATTACTTATGAATTTTTAAAATTCGGGTCTAAAAATCAATTCATCAGACTTTAGTCAACTGATTCAAAGACCAGTCGACTGATGTGGCTGTAAACGTCTATTTTGACAATTTCTTGACTATTTACGGCTCCTCTGACCTATTACTCTTTAATATATGCTCTAGGAGCATTGTTATGGTCTATAGGATTGATCAAACCTATACTCTAGGTGCTACAAATCCATTATTGGTGCATGTTATAGGGGGAGTAGGGGTTTAGGGGGAGTGTGTGCCAAAACGAACAAATTTGTTATTATTAAAGCATAAAGCTCCTTATTGAGCATTTGCCCTACCTCCTATTTGTTTCCGTCTCCTTTGAATTTATGATCTTTTTGTTGTCGGACAAAAAAGGGGGAGAATGAGGTTGGTTTAAGTTAAAATCAACATGTTCTTATGCTTTTATTCATGCTTATACATGCTCATTGTCTTATGATTCATGCTTTATGATTATGGTTATGTTGCTGATATTATATCATGTTATATTAAAGACCTAACTTAAATAAGTTTTTGCCAAATATCAAAAAAGGAGAAATTATTGGTGCAGTCTTGCCCCAAGTGGAATTAGATTTTAATATTTGGCTAAAATAAGTTTAAGTTAGGCAATATTAGTGATCTAACTTGTGTGAATTGAGTTCACAGGAAAGTCTAGGTTGGAAGACTTGGCAAATGGTGAAATCCCGAAGGCGCGACCTCTTGGCAAAGGGAGACTTAGCACGACGAAGCTGAGGGAAATGTCTCAAGCGAGTGCAAGGAAGGGCGCGAGGCTTGTGGAAGATGTTTGAAGGCTTACGTCAAGGCTAAGGGATGAAGAAGGAAGCTGAAAGGGGAGTTTCAGCTTGACTAGTCGACTAACACTGCCATCAGTCGACTGGTAACTTGATCTAGAAGCACACAACAAGATTGGTCGAGTGCCTTGCTTGGACCAGTCGACTGGTGGATAATCAGTCGACTGATAACCAACCGTTGGGCTGATAGTTGAAGAATTAATTACTAATTAATTAGCCATTGAAACCCATCAGTCGACTGCACCCTGAGTCAATTGACTGATGTCAAGAATCTCATAAAAATACAGTTTGACCATTGGAGATGGAACAATTCATTCTCTTTCATTCTTGCACAAACTCCAATCACTATAACTCTCATTCCTCTTCCTCTAGACTTCATTTGTGAAAGGAAGAGATCAATCTGTAAAGGTTTCTCCGCCTTCAAAGAGTTCTTTGAGAATAAGAAGTTCCATAGTGGAAGATCGTATGCTGTGTGTGTGGATCCTTGGATTAGTCACCTCGCAAGAGGTGGATACCAAGTAAATCGAACGGATTAGCATTAATCTTTTTGTCTTGTTCTATTGTTTGCTTCTGATAACATTTTTTGTCTCTAGTGAACGCACCGGTCCCGACAGACTCGAGTCGACCTGAGGACAAAGTCATCGTGGAGGAAATGGATCTACGTTGAGCTGGAGTCGACTTGAGTTTGAGTCAAGTCGACTTGAGCACTGCATAAAAGAAGATCTCGACCAGAGGTTCGGAACAACTTTTTTTACGACATACAAGAGCATTCTGTTGAGACGATGACGCCCTGAGCAACTCCGAGCAATCCTAAAGCAGCCGCTACGCTGAATTCGTAAGGAAACGACGATCAAGCAAGCTTCAGAATCTTCTTTTTGGTAACAAGTCAATTTTACATTGTAAATTCAGTTACGATCTTGTTATCAGAATTGGTTTTTGTATCGCTTAACTTGTGTCCGTGAGGAACAAGTTCATTAGTGGATTGCCCGTCAAAAACGGTCTAAGACCGTGGGCCTTGGAGTAGCAGCCTTGGGCTGTGAACCAAGTAAAATGACCTTGTCTGTGTGCTTGTGTTTATATCTATTTACTTCTACTTACGTACTAGTATTCGCTTCCGCAAGATTTACTTTCATTAAATCGAAAATCGATTGAAAAGCAAAACACGCTATTCACCCCCCCCCCCTTTAGCATGTTCTATCAATCCTACAAAATGAAGGAAGAACAACACAAGCCATGAAGGGGTCGTGCCTTTTACTCAGCGCCATTCCTTCTCCAGGCTGTGCCACCAAGCACGACCGTGCCCTAAAAACAGAAGATCACTAGCCTCAGGTCGTGCTTACCAGGCACGACCGTGCCCCAGAAACAAAGCCCGTGCTTGGTGTGTCCATGCCTACCAAGCACGGCCCTGCCTCCTTTCCAGAGCAACAACTTTCTCTGGCCATGCCTACCAGGCACGGCCATGCCAGCGGGGAGTTAGCACCGAGTTTTCCGACCATTCCGCAAAACACAGCCATGTCGTTCTACCAAACACGACCGTGTCAACAGAAACTTCGCCCGATCTTTTTGGCCGTGCCATGAGACACGACCATATCTTCCCCGATCTTTTCGATTGTGTTGTGAGACACGGTTATGCCTCTCTGATCTTTTCGGTCATGCCACGAGACACAGCCATGTCTCCCCTAGAAGCCTATTCAAATAACTTTTTGGAACCCTTTTGGGGGGAGCCGTTAGAGAGGACGACAAAGAGGCACCGTAACCATGTTTCGAAGGGGAATTCACCATCGCATCTATCTTCCCGAGGCTACTCCACCGCTTCCATCCACCACCAATGAGGAGATCACAATTCAAGGAAGATCGCACATATTGATAAGTCCATTTTCCTTTTCTTTCTTAGATTTTAGAACTATGATGAATTTTTCTTCCTCCTTCTTAAGTTGTATTTTCTCCATCATGGAGTAGATCTCTTTGATTCGAGGATGTAGGAGAAATTAAGATGTAACAGATGATTGTACTCATTGGATTTGTATTTACTATCTTCTATGACATGTTTATGCTTTGTTATATTGAATTTTGTCTTGTGCGTATTTGGTGATATTTTGAAGACTTGATTTCATATGGATGGGAGTGAATTACGATTTACAAGAAATCTTAGGATCGTATAACCGAGGTGCCTTGTAACAGAAGGTGAACCTTTTTAATCGAACTTTCCGAGGAAATTCTTAAGCCGTAATAAATTCTCATAAGGGATAACTAACGGTTATTGTTTACTAGGAAAAGGTCCTTAATTGGGTACTCAGTGACAGACGGTAGGATACCAGTAGTATTGTTGGAGTGCCTAGTAACAACGGAAAAGCTATAGAACCGAGTCATCTAAGTGTCGTCTCGAACTAGTAATCATAACATTAAAGATTCATGATTTAATTTCGATGAAGCCTGAAAAGGTCTAATTGGATAGCTTGGTTAGAATCCTTACAATGATATAAACATTGAGAAATAGCAAAACACTCATGATACTATCAGCCATAACTCTCAAGGACTCCGAAATCCTAGGATCGTTTCCCATACCTGTCATATAGTTGATTCCTTTTCGTTCGAGGATTAGGTCCTTTAGTTCTCCTTCTTTCTCAGCCCAACACCAAAATCATTTCATTCACAACTCTTTTTGTGATAGTCTAGTGATTAATTTCACGGTCCCTATGGATTCAATAACTTTTTATTACTTGATGACAACCATACTCTTGCGGGAGCCTATCACGTTTATGATTCGTATGGTGACATGGATATTGTTATGATTCCGTTGCGTTGTTTATGTTTTCATGGACTTGTAAAGTTTATTGTTGCTTTGTTGTGATGCTTTACGACTTATACATGTTGTTGTGGTGGTATGTTATTTTACATGTATGTGCTTGGATTAGTTATGGTCATGTGGGCCTCTACTCAGGTTATTTAGTAGTACAAAACACATGTATTGTATTGTTGAGTGGTCGGGTAGACCCTATGTTATTATGTATTCAGGAAAGTTGAATTGTTACAGGGACAGATGCTATCAAAATTTTTTGGATGGTCGTCTCCCAGGATGTGACAATTATTTTGGTATCAGAGCTTAGGTTGAGAAGTCCTTTTTAGTTCTTTTGTTGTTGTCGTGGCATTTCTGATTTATATAATAGTAATTATTTTGGTATTAGAGCCTAGGGTTTAGGATTTGTGGATTTATCGTTGGATTTTTGGGTCTATGTGGTACCAACTGTTTGGTATTAGAACATACTAGTTGAGTCCTAGGTTGCAAAGTCCATATTATTTCTTTGGATTTTTGTTGTATTTTCAATTTACTTGATCCAGACTGTGAGATGGGATAGACAGCGGCATGATCTTTCCAAGTGGTTGTAAGTTACTTTTCATATTTGATTAAATTCTAGAAATTAATAGTAGTTATGTTGTTAGGTGATATCATGGCCCCTGTACAAAACCGAGTACGTGGTCGGCCACGGAGGCAACTTGCTAGGTTTATATAGACGGAGAGTTCTGAGGATGTTGCTGATAGTCGGGAGCAGACCCGTAATCCTCGAGTTATGGGACAGGGTTCTCAAGCTCATGAGATACCCTTGATGGACCCGGTACCGGCTACTGCTAGTAAGACTGTGGATAAGAGCCGGATACCATTGCTGGCAAAGTTCGTAAACGATCGATTTACTCTATTTCATGGGGGATCTGACCCATGACTTGCTCGTTCTTGGTTGGAAAATTTGACAGATACCTTTGACTACATCACATGTACCGATGCAGAGAAAGCTGAATTAGCTATCTACCATCTTCGTGATCAGGCTGTCATGTGGTGGAAGACACAGAGGATATATCTTCAGAGAGCGGGATTTATCATGGTTATCGTTCTAGGAGGCTTTAAGTCACAGTATTTCTCAGAGGCTAGAAGTTTTTGAGTCTTAAATAGGGTAATCGCTTTGTTATAGATTATAACATGGAGTTTTCTTAACTGTCGAGTTCTGCCCGCATTTAGTAGCTCAGGATAGTGATCGGATGTTTCAGTTCACCCAGGGATTAGCTGCATATATCTGAGTTAGGATGTTTGATTTTCCTGTTAGTTCTTATATAGAGGCATTGGATCGGGCTTTACTCATTGAGATGACTCAGCAGCAAGTGGCTCAGGAAAAAGACGTAGAGAAGTCGAAGAATCCTGGGTGTACAGATTTCTGATCAGAAAAGGCAAGCTCAGGGATCAGGGTCTCGGGATTTCTTCGAGACGGCAGAAGGGTAAACGACCATCTGTAGGATCTTCGAGTGGGTCCCAACGGAATCAGGGGAAGGATGTTATAGAGAGGAAGTATTTTCGGTGTGGATCCGGTAGTCATCAGGTAGCGGATTGCCCATCAGATCAGACTGTCTGCTATTATTGTAAGCAACCTGGTCATATGATCAGGGATTGCACTCTGAGAGCTCAGCTGGAGCTCACTGACACTACCACTTCAGGAGGACGATCTACACAACCGCGACAGTAGAGGATATCACCGAGGCATAGAGCACCCCATCAGCAGAAAACTTTACCACCTTCAGGGCAGCTGTACTAGATATAAGGGAGAGAATATGCAATGTTACTGATAGCCCCACAGCCAGAGATCTGTTATTCGATGATTCTGAGTGCAACAGCAGTTACCAACAGTACCATTCTCCTACAGTATGCCATCTCAGTATATTCATCAATCATCACCAGTACCTCAAAGTTAGTCTCAGCCAGAACGGAGGCAATCTGCATCCCATTCAGCTACTCAATCGTCCAGTGCAGAGGTTGGTCGTGTTTACGCTATCACTCGAGAGGAGGCACGGCGGACCGAGGGATCGGTCATTCGGGGTATGGTTTCAATTTATTCTATATACGCCGATACCTTGATTGATACTAGTAGTTACACTCTTTGGCTCTACCCATCAATTATCAATTATAGAGTAATAGCTCTTTTCACAATAAGAGTTATCTATACAGTAACGGCATTTAATTAGGAAAGTTGGCTAATTCCATACACAATACACAATATAGATATATGAAAAATCTTTTCCATTTACTCTATTCATTGGGGCCGTTCAGTAATACTGGAAAAATTTTCTCATTTGTATTTGTTCGAACTCATGATCTGAACGAGTCGCACATACACCCTAGTACATGTTCCTCGACGCTGAGGACATTCTCTAAGAGCGGGAGATTTCGTAACATTTCTTATTGGCTGTCTTGCATTTCTAATAAGTTGTTTAATAGTTGGCATGTCGTATATATATATATATACGTTGTATATATAATTAGAAATTAGAATGGAATGGGTTGGTTTAGATCGATCTTAACCTGAGAATTAATCTGATAATTAATGATTATCAATTTTTTATATTCAATATAAAATCACAAAAAATTCAATTACGGTTTGAAATAGATTTACAATAAAAAATCCTCGAAATCCTCAGGATCCGCCCCTACAAGATCAACAATGCCGTGAGCTTGGGCTTCTGTTGCTGACATAAAAATATCTCTTTCCATGTCTTGGGCTACAACCCAAAGAGGCATACCTGTTCTTTGTACATAAACCTTTGTGAGGGTTTCGCGAAGTTTCACTATCTGTCTCGTTTCCCTGAAAAAGTCCCCTGATCTTCCGTCATAAAAAGAACTAGCAGGTTGATGAATCATAATCCTAACCTAATGTTATTGATATAACAGGTTCTTCTATCTCGCATGATCGGGCTAAATTAAAGGATAAAAAAAAATAAAAAGAAGAAAATGGAATTGAACAACCGTACGGGCATTTCTATGTTGCATACGGCTCCGCAATGGAATTTACTTTATTCTTCTCTTCTATTCTATCGAAGAAATATAATTTATCTGATTCAGATCGTTGAATTATCCATTTACCACCCTTCCTTTCGTAGGAGTAAAAAATACTATGATGGTTCTGTTGCTTTATATAGATATCTTATCTATGATTTAGCAATCCCAAAGTTCCCTTCTGATACGATCAAATAAGGAAAATTTATCTTTTTTTTTCGTACTCTTTCATTTTCATAAGATGAATATCAAAAAGAGACTTCTGGTGTGGAAGAAAAAAAGTTTGTGACGCTGAAATGTACTCCCGACACATAAAATCAACAAATCGGAAATACCCTTTGTTTCATACTACTATCTCGATACAAAATCTCTTGTTATGAAAAAACAATAAAATAAAATAATGGTTTGTTTAGATCGAACTCGAAGTGCCATGCTATTATTACTTATTATTCATATTCAATATGGCGAAGGCATAGTGTTTCTTTTTTTTTCAAATCAAAACTCATTGGCGCCAAGCGTGAGGGAATGCTAGACGTTTGGTAATTTCTCCTCCGACCAGGATGAAAGATGCCATTGAAGCGGCTATTCCCATGCATATTGTATGCACGTCGGGCGTCACAAATTGCATAGTATCAAAAATAGCTATTCCTGATATTACCCATCCGCCGGGAGAGTTTATAAATAAATAAAGATCCCTAGTCTGATCTTCTATACTGAGATATACCATGAGACCAACAATAGTATTCGAGATCTCCTCCTTGACCTCTTGTCCTAAAAAAAGTAATCTTTCTCGATAAAGTCGGTTGATTAGGACAAAATCCTATCCTTTAGTCCTTTAGGAGCCGTACACGCACCTTTGGATGCATACGGTTCAAAATCAAAATGAAATGGAGAAAAAAGAATCAATGTGTCGATTCTTGTTCTATTTCTTTTTTCTTTAACTTAATAGGTTTTTCTAAAAAAAAACGTTTTTCTTCCATTTTCAAAAAACATGAGATGTGTTCTCGCTTCCTTACCTATAAAAAAAAAAGAATTTATTGAACTTATTGAAATTGAACTAATCTCTTTCATTGATGTATTATTTCATCGATATTCAAATCACGATGCAATTTTCTTGTTCCTGAATGGGCCCTTGCATTTCTTTTAGGTTCATGTTCTACTCCGGGAAAAGATCTGTCCGAATTTTATTTGCACATATAGGGCAAATAATCTCAGTACCACTTCTTTTTTTTTTCAATTCGTTTCATGTCTTTTCCCAACTCAACTATTTGATGTATTCATCATGCTATTCTGTTGGTTATTGGTTGGACGTTTGAAATCACTCTTATAGTAACTCATCTTACTTATAGTAATATAGTAAGGACAAGAATCCTTTATAATACAAGTAATAATCATACATATATTACCAATTTGGTATTTTCTGAACGGAGCCTGAATACTTTATTTTTATTTTTCCAAGTGAACCATAAATCCTCCTAATTGATAATATGGATCCCAAAATGCAAATATAAATAAATTGATCTAATTACACTTCACGCTCCGAATGATTGATGCTTCCCTCAATACAATATTTCTTGGGCGAAACAGAGGATATCTCGATCGGGGGAGAAAACGGGTAAATTCCATATGACTCAATATGTCTGACAAGTCGCACTATAACTCAACCCAAGTTGCATCTTCCTCTCCGGGATTCCGAAAAGGTACTTTTGGAACACCAACGGGCATTAATTTAAAGACAAAATTGAGTACTATACTTCGCGTTAATATGGAAACGTAACAATGGCTTTATCATCTTTATCTCTTTTTCTCTTTATTGTATTTTATACATAGATTTTTTGGATCCGGCCACCACCTTGGAAGAGGGGTTCGGCCACCTCAAGAGAAGAAGGAGAAGGGGCGGTGGAAGAGGAAGAAAAACAAAAGAGAAGGAAGAAGAAGAAGGGGGTCGGCGGCTTGGTTAGGGAAGAGAGAGTTCTCTTCTCTTGTTCTTGTGATTACTTGTGCCGCCCATCCCTTGCCCTCTTTTATAGCCTCACACCCAAGACCAAGCATCCCTTTCTTTCCATTAAGAAATTATTCTAATTCAATAATTCCAAACTTATAGAATTATTTCTTATCTAAGCCTTTAGATTAACTTGCTTGGTTTTCTACTGTTTGGATCTTTTTGATTTGGTTTTTTCTTTTTATAAAAAAATGAAATCAACTTTATCCAATATTATTAATTGGCCGACCATAATTAATTAATTCTAATTTGGATTAATTTTTATAACCAATTCTAAATTCTAAAATTATTTTAAATCTCAGCCAATTAAATAGATTGCAACCGTCTGGCCAGCCACTTTATGGATTAGATTAATTTAATCCGTGAACCAATTTTATATTAAAATAGAAAATAAAACCGAACCGAAGAGATCTCATTCGTCGGATGCAACTTAATCTCATCTAACGGTTCTAATATAATCTTCTTTAATATAACTTAATTGATTCGATCCAACGGCCCTGATCTAATCCCTTGGGCGTGTGGTTCAATGAACCAACTCTGGTTCACCTCGTGAACCGGTTCTTCCTTCCAAAGAGAATTAAAATCGAACCGGAGAGATCTCGTCCATCGGATGCGACTTAATCTCATCCAACGGTTCTAATCTATTCTCTTCTATTCCTCTTTATTTATTTTGATCCAATGGATGCAACTTGATCTAATCCCACGGATACAAGCTGATCTCATCCATTAACTCATCCTACGGTCAGAGAACTAATCTCATCCAACGGTCGAGATTAAATCTCATCCGACGGCTGAGAACTAATCTCATCCGTTTGATTGCATCCTTTTAAAGATGTCTTTAGGCTACAGTGGGGACCTCGAGGAGGTATTGGATCTGGCCTTCTGATGGGTTTCGGATACACACGTACATCCATTAACAACGATACATTCCACTAGAGGAATTGTTGCACCCGAATACACACCTACTTTGTTAGGAAGTATACTGAAAAGACTAGGTCTTTTGTATATAAACATTTATGAAATAAGAAATCATGTTTTGGTCAAATGATTGCAATAGTAAATTTTGCAATAAAGTCCTCTTAATTCACATTGTAGATAACTTGGTGTCTGTGAGACACAGAAGACCATGATTATCAGTCCCTTGTGAATTATAAACTAAGGCTCACAACCAAGATGGCGTTGGACAACCCATCGGGAACGGTTGTAGTGTAATTCGGTGACTGTCTGTCTTGACTGTAGAATTACACTAGTGCACTTTGTGTGTATTGAGTAGGACCATTGAGGTTGTTCAATTTACTCTGACTCACAAATTGAACAAGACCTCTGTTATTATAATTATGCACTCTTAATCCCGATGTAATAAATGGGCACCTATAGTTAGTAATTATTGCTTTGATTTACCAAAGGGTGAGATCTTTCCGTCAGATCAATTATTCTCGGTAAGTTGGGTGATGTTACAACTAATTCCTAATTGATCTCCAGGTTGTGGCGAGGCTAAGGCCTTCTTGGATATGGGAGCAACCACCACTCCTAGACAAGATCAACTTCGGAGTTCGTTAATTATACGCGCATAATTTTCCTTAATTATCCTTAAGGGGTAGGAAATTACCTATGTGTATTTTATGTTTAATTAATTAAACACAACCACACACATACACAGCAAATAAATAAAATAGCAAATAAATATGGAAATAATAAAAATAAACTATTTCCAACTATTATGGCCTTTTATTTTCTTTTTGCTGCAACTCGGCTTTTGACCGTATCGCTTCCTCTTCCACTGCGCCTTTGTGGCCTCAAAGATCCGCGCTTTGGCCCTACCAGCAGTCGACTGCTCATAAATCAGACGCACACAGAAAAATCAGTCGAGCCAGAGGAAGACAGGAGTCGACTGGGCAGTCGACTGGTGTTATGGTGAGTCGACTGTTGCCAGTCGACTGGTCTTGGAACAATCGACTGTGATTTGAACGTTGCAGAAAATTGGCAAGCATTTAATGCACTTTAATGCGAGATTTTGTTGCCAATTGAAGGCATCAGTCGACTGGCCCTGCCAGCAGTCGACTGATGTTGCAGAAATTATAAAAGAAGCCTGCGCGAGAACAATTCAAGATTTTGCAAGAATTCTGCTATTCTTTCATTCTTTTGTGCTTCTTTTGAGAACTTGTTTGTTCTCCATTCTCTGCTTTCTTTCTCTCCTCACAAACACTATTTCATATCATTCTTGAGGAGATCAAAAGAGTTGTAAAGGTTTCTCCGCCTTCGAGGTTTTCGAGAAGGAGAAGATTCATAGTGCATCGGGTGTGTGCATGCGTGTGGATCCTTAGATTAGTCACTTCTGCGGAGGTGGAGATCAAGTAAACAAACCGGGTTAGCGTTGATCTCTTTCTTTCTCTTTTATATTTTTGCTTCCGCTAATCTCTGTGCAGAGAAAGAACAAGAAAAATCGAGAAACGCTATTCACCCCCCCCCTCTAGCGAACCAACCGATCCTAACAATCTGAAGTTAGACTCACAAGGTAAAGTTAGGTTTGCTTCTTTGTATGCATACTTATTTTGCAGGAACCATAATGCAGGTCGAACTTTAAATGACCATAACTTTTGACTCGGGACTCAGAATGAGGCAAACTTGGATGCGTTGGAAAGCTCTCTCAGAGATCTACAAAAAAGGTTTCTGGAGTCTACTCAGATTCGGGCTGGAGTCGACTCAGAATGGCACTTGAGTCGACTTAGAAGGGCATTTGAGTCGACTCGGGCAACAGATAATGGGCATAATCTAGCAGGATAAAGTTTTATCATCCACGTCAGCTGGAGTCGACCCAGATGGGCATCTGAGTCGACTCAGGAGGTGTATATAAGGTCGTGAACGTGCAGAAGCAACTCAATTCAAGCCAGAAACCTCCCAAGTCATTCTGTAGTGCTGCGAAACACAAAAGAGGCCAGACGCTTGCAACCGGGGAAGATCCAGGAGGAGTGCGCGGCGCTCAGGACTTTCGGATCGGTAAAAAAGTGTTTGCTTTTAATTTTATCTTAATTGTTCTGTGTATTTTACTTACAGACTGTAAGACGGGTTTCTCCGCCTCCGAACGTCATTCAGAAAGGAGACCACTAGTGGACGGGCGCCTCCCGAATTAGACCTTGGACGTACTAACCCTGAGGGGTTAGGAACCAAGTAAATCCTACGAGTCCTTTTTACTGTGTTTCTAATATTCCGCTGCTAGTCTTTGATAGTAAACTAAAGAATTTAAAAAGAAGCCATACGCGCTATTCACCCTCCCTCTAGCGCGTATCCCGATCCTACAGAATCCTCGTTCTTCGGGTTTGGGGCGCCGAGAAGGAAGAGAAAAGAGGGGCGACGGCGTCCTAAGTGAGAGGTGAGGAAAGGGTTTTCGAAGATAATCAAAATCCTCTCTTAAGCCTTCTATTTATATTAAGTGATTCCTAGACCTAATCTCGCCTATAAATAAAATTCAGTTCCTTCTTTTTTGGAACAGACCTGCTAGGCTCCCTTGGTTATTGGAAATATCTTAAGAGTTATAAATTCCTATAGGTCGCAAGTTTAAATCCCGTCTTGGACATTTTTTTCCTATTTATTTTTGCTATTTTCGCTAATCCAAAAATTTTAGAAAAATATTCTAAAATTCCAGAAAAATCATAGAATATTTCTAAAATTATTTTTGAGAATTTTCGGAAAATCCCACCTCGGACTTAAGTAATTCCTAGACCTAATCTCACCTATAAATAAAATTCAGTTCTATTTTTTTTGAAACAGACCTACTGGGCTCCCTTGGTTATTGGAAATATCTTAAGAGTTATAAATTCCTATAGGTCGCGAGTTCAAATCTTGTCTCGGATATTTTCTTCCTATTTATTTTTGTTATTTCCGCTAATCCAAAAATTCCAGAAAAATATTCTAAAATTCCAAAAAAATCATAGAATATTTCTAAAATTATTTTTGAGTTAAGTAATTCCTAAACCTAATCTCGTCTATAAATAAAATTCAGTTTTTTTTTTTTTTGGTTATTGGAAATATCTTAAGTTCCTATAGGTTGCGGGTTCAAATTCTGTCTTGACATTTTCTTCCTATTTATTTTTACTATTTTCGCTAATCAAAAATTTCAGAAAAATATTCTAAAATTCTAGAAAAATCATAGAATATTTCTAAAATTATTTTTAAGAATTTTCGGACGTTACAATCCCCCATACCTTATAAAAAGTTCATCCTCGAACTTAAAATAATTCTGGGTATTTTTGCCTCATACTATCTTCCGTCTCCCAAGTTGCCTCTTCTGCTCTATGATTTTGCCATATGACTTTTACTAATGGTACTTCTTTGTTTCATAATTTCTTAACTGCTCGATCTATTATCTGAATAGGTCGACTATCGTAGCTTAGATCTTCGCGGATTTGCACCGTCTGTGGCTCTATCACCTGGGTGGCATCTGGGATGTGCTTCTTCAGCATGGAGACATGAAACACATTGTGGATAGCTGACATCTCCTGAGGTAGCTCTAGCTCATAAGCTACTTTACCAACTCTTCTAGTGATAAGGTATGGTCCCACATATCTGGGACTTAGCTTGCCCTTTTTTCCCAAAACGCATTACTCCCTTCATGGGAGCCACTCTGAGGAATACTGAATCCCCAACCTCAAACTCTAATGGCCTACGTCGTGTATCAACATAGCTCTTTTGTCGGCTTTGAGCTGTTTCTATTCGCTGGCGGATCTGCTGTATGGCTACTGTGGTATCATCTATAAGATCTGTCTGTAGGCCTAACTCTTGCCTCTCACCACCCTCATACCAGCAGATAGGAGATCTACACCTCCGCCCGTATAAAGCCTCGTAGGGTGCTATGCCGATAGTGGCCTGGTAACTATTGTTGTAGGCGAATTCTGCTAAGCATAGATATCTACACCAACTGCCCTTAACATCTAAAGCACATGCTCTCAATAAATCTTCCAAAGTCTGAATAGTACGCTCCGACTGATCGTCTGTCCGCGGATAAAATGTTGTACTACAGCGGAGCTTTGTACTCAGCGCTTGCTGCAGATTCTTCCAGAACCGTGAGGTAAAACACAGATCTCTATCCGAAGTAGTACACACCATTACTCAATGAAACCTAACGATCTCTCTACCGTACAAATCTGTCAACGATCCAGCACCACAACAAGGTAACCTGGTGACAATCATTATGTAGTCATATCTAGCTACATACATCCTATAGTCAATATATGTCCTCCATACTCATCCCTACGTACCACTCCTCTGCGGTAACCAGGACCCAAGACATTGACTCGGCTGCGTATAGACTATACAACTACCATCCCTCGATGGTTTCATAAATAGGAAATTTCTAACCACCTATTCTATAACTTGCCACCATCAGACCAACTATCAGTACTGATTGACCCACAACATAATGTAAACATGGATAGATTATTAAATTATATTCTCAAATAAATTAATAATAAACCAAACCTCATGGAACATGAAAAATGACTGATTTTTCCCAAAAATGTATACTACCCATGCTTGGTAACTTATTATCCTTAGCGTCAGTCTTAAGTTGCAAACCATATTTTAAATCTAAACGTTATATAACATACAGTAAGAATAAGGAGCATAACCGTAAGTCCAAGTTAGCCAATTTTAACTATGCTGAATAAAACTGAAAGAATTACAAATTTTAAGAATAAAAGGTTTAAGCTAAGATAATTTATATAATATTTAATAGTCATAAAATCCAATATAACAGAATAGATACGTAGGTGCACTGTTCACGAATATCATATAAGAAGTAACAAGACTAAATCAAAATGGAACAGACTTGAGGATAGCCCACAAGTTGAATCATGATTGCTCTGTGTCACTAAACTATTTTAATATCAATCAAACATATAAAACAAGAAAATATGTGACTATGACAACAATCAAATACAGGGGGAAAAGTGACTAATTCCTAACAATTATGTTCAACTTCCAACATATTTATAATTTTGTTTCAAGTTCTCAGTCTATCAAAATCCAAGTTTACAAATACATATCAAAATTGACTCAGATTGAAAGCTATGTAAACAACAACACATTTTGCATAAGGAATAATAAATTGTCACCATAATTCAACCCCACATAAATAAGAAACATAGACTAGGCCCTTTTAAATATGTACAATTAGAGCAATGATTTACAAAATCCAGACAGAAGTGGAATCCTAGATGGCAAGTTCACGGAAGCCTGCTGAAATTTAGCATTACTCTAGCACTAACTCATATTAAATGAAACTCAACCTTTTTTTTTTTTTGCAAAAACTCATGCAAGAGACTTAACTATTAAGGTGTTTGATGAATCTGTAGGTATAACTGACCAGCAAACATGCACAAGTTATCCAATGAACAGTACTTGAGAATTTCAACATCTCCCAAATAGGAAACAGCAAAGAAGCATGTAGCCATAATTAGTGTATGGATATAAAAGAACAGCATGTGCAGGCTTGCAAAGTGTTCAATAAGGGTTATATACATAAGTGTTGTGTAAATCCAGTTATAAAGGAATCACTAATGAGTTAGCGAAAATTCCACTATATTAGCGTTATAGTTACTAGGCAAGTAGTCAACAATCTCCCTTGACCAACATAAAAATCTCAAACATAAACATTATAGAGTTTGCCTAAAGAAAGAGAATATACTTATCAATCATACTTATCAACTGCTGCAAACAAATGTAACTGCAATAACAAGTAATTTAATCATGTCTAGGATATGAGAGTGTTCAAAGTGGTACCGTGTCTCTGCTCAAGTTTTGGTGGATGAAAGTGAATAGCTCACTAGGCACTACAACTTTCCATGTCTAATGAAGAAATCTAGGCTAACATAGAAGTCTATTTAATTGATGAAACACCTATGGTTTGAAGTTCTTGGTATGCCAAATATTGTTTGTCTGAACAGAATTTTGTTTTATAATTGCCAGTAGTAAGTTTAATATCCTTGGTGATTTCATGCTTCCCAATGTTGTCATTTTTCTTGAGCAGATTACAATCAACCAAATGTTGTTACTCTCCTATGGAAGCCTCCATTGTACAGGAAGCAAGTCAACCTCTTGCTATGTTTTTCAAAAATTACAGCCATACCAGAATGTTCTAGACCATGAAGAACAAATGAGCAAGCTAAATGATTAGATATTTTACCTATTGTCGTCTGGAGATGCCCTTCTAGTTGGGCGTCCTCTTGCCCTTATCTAGAAAAGCAGAGGACATACCTATTTTACTACAACTATATTAAAGTGTCATCAGGTATAAGCATGCTTCCGTTAACTATAAATTATGAAAACTAGAATGCATAGGTTGCTATCAGGTATAAGCATGCTTCCGTTAACTATAACATAAAAGTAAGAAAGCATTAGTAATGTGAGAGGTACTCTTACTTGGAAGCTGCAGGTACGATGCTGGATGTGTGTGTGGAGGAAGGATAGAACTTGCTCTGATACCACTCTGTAACGACCGCCCTTCTTACCCCTTAAATAAGGTGATCTGTTACTTATACTTGCTAAAATCTACTATTAATTTAAAATTTCTTGCTATGTGATAGTTGAGTAAACACATGCTCAAATGGGTAATATATCTGACCCAGTCTAAACAAGTACCAAAATCCAATAAACCAGTTCTACCACATGTATTAAATGATTCTAGACTATTAAATAGATATGCATGACAATTAAACATACTTTAGCAATTTCTAAACATGGATTTAGAAACCTAGACAGGGTATCAACTTGGCATTAAAACTAAGCAATGCTAGCATCTGAATTTATCCTAAATAACATGTTGGCATCAAAATGGTTATGTAACTTCCAACCTTACCTTTCACTACTAATTAGCATGTAATTTACCAACTATCAAATAATGCATAGAACTACTATAGTTGTTAACATTCAAAAGTGCGGAAAATAAACAACTCATAAAGACTAGTCTTTAACATTCTTAATGATGCAAGTTCCCAAGGCTCTTTATTCTAAGTTATCATAAAACCTCCATACCTTGATCATCTTCAAAGAACACTAAGACAGGTTTAACCCATCAACTAGGTTTAACCTTAGTCTCGAGTGCCTTCACATGTTATGGCCGAAACTCCCATGGCTTGAAACCATGGGCTAGACTCAACCATTTGCTAACCTAAGTTGTTGTTTAGGTTTCTCCAATTCTTAGAGCCAATTGTTAGGGTTAGATCTCAACTTAGCTTTCTTGGTTCAGGGTTGACCGAACCCTATATAGGCTCAAGGCCGAACCCCCTTATAGGCTTGAGGCCGAACCCTTTGTGGTTTGAATCAAGCCACATTAGACCTTTAGTCCATTATAGATGGAAGCTGGTTACTTAGCGTTTATCACCTTGGTTAGGGTCAAGACCTAACTCCTTCTTTTAGTCCTAATCTGGCCGAACCCTTTCATCTTCATGAGACCATCATTTAATTCAAACCTAACTCATAGCCTCTCGTAGAATAATAAGAACTCATTTCATTTCAATTGAAACTATCATCGAGTGTGAGTGGTGAATTAACCTTCCTCTTCATGCTATGGCCGAATGGTCCACCAGCACTCAACATGAAGTGGATTAGCTTCCCCTTCCATGCCATGGCCGAATGGTCCACAAGCACTCAACACGAAGTGGTTCAAGTTAAATGAACCTTTTAACATGTTACCATCACCTAGTATACAATCATTATAAACTTTAACACATAACTTAGCCCCCTTAAGGTTTCCTTTCATAACCGGTACATATCCTAACATGGGGTCCTAGAAGTTATTTTCATGATAACATTAGATCTACTAGCACATCATTGTAGTTCCTTATCACACATAGCATGTTCAACATGATTTTGAAACCTTCACAAGTAGTGGCCGAACCTTGTAATAAGGATATAACATGGAGTTCTAAATTTTCATTCTCATGGTAGCATTAAATCATTATAGTTCCTTATCAAACATGGCATGCTTAACATCACCTTGAAGCCTTAACCAAGTCATAGCCGAACCTTGCAAAAAGCACAACATGGAGTTCCTAACTTTCATTCTCATGGTAGCATTAAACCTACTAGCATATCATCATAGTTTCTTGTTAAACACATACTCCTCAATCAAAACATGCTTACAAATCTTAAGACATATCACCATGGCCGAAATCAAAGAACCTACCATATGAATTCTAACTTCAACCGCATGGCAACCAATCAAGTCCTTGTTTAAGTATTTTCATGTATACCATAGAGGAAAAACTCATTCAATCATGTTTCTAAAGCCTAACTCACCTCATGGCCGAAACCTACCTCCCATATTCTCATGCTTTTTCAACCACAAACTTAAGACATCAAAAGAAAACATGAAATCATCAAGGGAACAATTACATTGCAGGGTGAGGGAGTCTTACTTGTGTTAGAAACCTTTTACCCAAGAGAACAAGAAAGAAGTAGCCCTTTGTGAACCCTTAGCCCTCTCTTGTTATCCTCCTAGACCAACGAGGACAAAGTGATCGAGCCACAGGCAATCCAGATCCAGGAAGATCTAAGTTATGAAAGTAAACCTGTACAGATCCTGGATCGAGATGTCAAAAGACTACGGAACAAGGAGGTACCGTTAGTCAAAGTGTTGTGGCGAAATCAACTTGCGGAATAACATAAATCATCTAATGAAACCGGAAGTTACATTGTAAGCATGCATAGTCTAGAGATAACCATCACAGAAATAAACTAACAGTCAAACATGCAAAATGTTAAAGTCGTTCATTCGTTCCATCACGGCACTACCACACACATCTTGCATCTGCCTTGTCCTGCTGCCCCATTGCTTAATGCCTTTGGTATGGATCTGCAACATAAGAAGGAAACTATAAGCACAAGGCTTAGTAAGCTCCTTTCCTACTCACCAAAACCAGTCGTCGATTCATGCATGACATTTATATCATATGAAATCACATAAGCATAAAGCACATTAGCATATAGACCATTAGCACACATACATTCCTTATTCATAACATTGAACTTCATATGTGCATAAATCATGAAATGCTTTTGAAATCTTATTATCATAGTAGATAAAAATAATCATCATCATTGTTCTTTGGGGTCCCCCGGCTTGTACCCATTCATCTCTTTGCGCGCAATTCCAAGCAAGTACGAGGTAGCAAGTCTCGACTACTCGGTTACTAGGTCTTTGGTCTTTCGACCTAGGGGCGTTTGGCTGCCTTAGGAGCCCATCCCTTGGAATCCCTTCCGGGTTCCGGTACAAGCCATTTGTTAAAGTAAATTAACATACATGCTTTCATGTCTTTTTCATCATGAATGTTCCTTATCATTTCATCTTTCATCATTCATTCATCATGGCGAACATTCAGATATTATTTCATGCAACATGTTATAAGTTAACACGAATTCATTTCATATCATTAGCATGAAACAACACATGTCATAAATGACATCATTAAAACCTTTCTCCGACTTGAACCCTAACTTTGACTTAGGGATTATGCAGAGATTATCGGTTTCCTTTCCTTAGGGTTTTTCATTCTTACTACATGGAACAGTTAAATAACTTGTCTCCCTTTCATGGTTGATTTCATATGAACCCTCGACTCAACCAAACCTTTAATTGCTTAAAGTTGATCGAATCGTCTTAGAGTCCCTTTTTAAATTCATTTCTCTTATCATAAAACCCTAATACCTTGATCATCTTAGAAGAACACTAAGACAGGTTTAAACCCATTAACTAGGTCTAACCTTAGTCTTGAGTTCCTTCACATGTTATGGCCGAACCTCCCATGGCTTGAAACCATGGGCTAGACTCAACCATTTGCTAACCTAAGTTGTTGTTTAGGTTTCTCAAATTCTTAGAACCAATTGTTAGGGTTAGATCTCCACTTAGCTTCCTTGTTTCAGGGTTGGCCGAACCCTATATAGGCTTAAGGCCGAACCCTTTTCTAGGCTTGAGCCATAGGAATGGTTTGAGTCAAGCCACATTAGACCTTTAGTCTATTATAGAAGCTGGTTACTTAGCGTTTACCACCTCGGTTAGGGTTGAGACCTAACTCATTCTTTTATTCCTAATCTAGCCGAACCCTTTCTTCTTCATGAGACCATCATTTAATTCAAACCTAGCCCATAAACTCTTGTAAAATACTAGGAACTCATTTCATTTCAATTGAAACCATCATCGAGTGTGAATGGTGAATTAACCTTCCCCTTCATGCCATGGCCGAATGGTCCACAAGCACTCAACATGAAGTGGATTAGCCTTCCCCTCCATGCCATGCCATGGCCGAATGGTCCACAAGCACTCAACATGAAGTGGATCAATTTAAATGAACTTTTAAACATGTTAAACCATCACCTAGTATACAATCGTTATCAAATTTAATACATAACTTAAGCTCCTTAAGGCTTCCTTTTATAACCGACACATATCATAACATGGAGTCCTAAATTTATTCTCATGGTAACATTAAATCTACTAGCACATCATCGTAGTTCCTTATCAAACATAGCATGCTCAACATTCTTTTGAAACTAAACATGTAGTAGCCGAACCTTGTAAAAGGGTACAACATGGAGTCCTAACTTTTATTCTCATGGTAACATTAAATCTACTAGCACATCATCGTAGTTCCTTATCAAACATAGCATGCTCAACATTATTTTGAAGCCTTAAACAAGTAATAGCCGAACCTTGTAAAAAGTACAACATGGAGTCCTAACTTTATTCTCATGGTAGCATTAAATCTACTAGCACATCATCATAGTTTCTTGTTAAACACATACTCCTCAATCAAAACATGCTTATAAATCTTAAGACATATCACCATGGCCGAAATTAAAGAACTTACCATATGAATTCTAACTTCAACCGCATGGCAAACAATCAAGTCCTTGTTTAAACATCTTCATGAATACCATAGAGAAAAACTCATTCAAATCATGTTTCTAAAGCCTAACTTATCTCATGGCCGAAACCTACATCCCTTATTCTCATGCCTTTTCAACCACAAAACTTAAGACATCAAGAGAAAACATGAAATCCTCAAGGAAACAATTACATTGCAGGGTGAGGGAGTCTTACCTTGCGTTAGGAACCTTTTACCCAAGAACAAGAAAGAGGTAGCCCTTTGTGAACCCTTAGCCCTCTCTTGTGATCCTCCTAGAGCTCTAGGAAAAACTCCTTTCTTCTTAGTCTTCCTTCTTGGCTCGGTGAAGAGAAGACCCTTTCCTCCACTTGCAACCCTCGGCCACCAAAGGAAGAAGAAGGAGAAGTCCTTTCTCCTCTTGTAACTCTCGGCCACCAAGGAAGGGGAAGAAGGAGATTTCGGTGGGAGGAAGAGGAGGAGGGAGGAGATGTTTCGGTGAGGAGAGGAGAACAAAGGGGGATTTTCGGTGAGGAGAGGAAGGAATTTTCGGTGAGGCCTTGAGAGGGAGAGTCAAGTGAGTGAAAAGAGGCAAGGGAAAGGTTTTATAGAGCTTTAGGAGGAGGGAATGGGAGTAGTGGGGAATAACCACCTAGTAACTACTCCCTCCACTACTCTTCCCTATTATTTCCTATTCCCTAACATTTAGCTAAATGGTTCTCTATCCTTTTCTCATTAAATCATTCTATCTCCTTTGGTTAATCTTGGCTTGCTTCATGTTGGAGGTCCAAGGATCAATCCCTGGCACCTCCACATATATATTATTTTTTTTTTCTTTTTATCCTTCTCTTTATTGCCAAGTCTTTAACCCATCATGCTCCCTTATTCGAGCATGGTTAATCATTATTTTTATTTTGAGCTATCCCTTATAAGGGGTAGCCCTTAATAAGACATTTAAACCATAGGGCCATTAGGGAAATTATCCTGCTTATGGTCCCTTAAAGCTAAGGGTCATTTTGTCATCAAGGGCCATTTAGAAATATTCTAAACCCTTTTTCAAACAATCCTTCATCATATTTCCAGAATTATAGAAGGAAATTTACGGGTATTACAATATCATGACATACTTATCATAATAAGCACATGAACTAAAATTAAAACTACTAACTGATTTCACATGGTACTGTAGAAATATAACTGAACTAATCATGATCTTAAAAATTGATTTTACTTAAAGCTAATAATGAACTTTTAAAAAACTTATACATATAGTAAGTGAAAATAGTAATCATCCTGCTATGGGCCTGACATTGTGCTAACTGTGCGTGCATCCCTAAATAGATCCGAGGTAGCTAATCCCGAACCCATTAGGGTACTACTAGGCGATCTAGGGCCTAGGGGCGATCTAGGAGCCCACCCATGGACGAACTGAGTCCAAGCACATACCATATAAAAAGTAAAATACTTTCTTTAATAATTCTTTTCTCTTTAACCTTGCGTATACTAGGCGATCTAGGGCCTAGGGGCGATCTAGGAGCCCACCCAAGGATGAACTGAGTCTAAGCACATGCCATATAAAAAGTAAAATACTTTCTTTAATAATTTTTTTTCTCTTTAACCTTGCATATACTAGGCGATCTAGGGCCTAGGGGCAATCTAGGAGCCCACCCATGGATGAACTTGAGTCCAGAATTACTGAGGCAAGGTAAATTATTTTCATAAATATTCTATAAGAGAAACTAATCTCCACATACATACATAAATTTTTGAATGACTAAAACTATGGATTTATGCATACGAACAGAGCTACTTATACTACAGGTGAGAGGTACTTACTTCCTGCGCTAATTTCCTTACAATTCTTCCGTTAGAGTCTCGGAGAAGAAGATCTTCTCGGCGATCTTCCTGCGTCTACGCGTTCTTCTTGCGGAGATGAGCGTCCTTGTAGAAGAAGGTCTCCGGAAGCTTTCCTTGTGATCCTAGGGGACGGAATCCTCGTTCTTCGGGTTTGGGGCGCCGAGAGGGAGGAGAAAGAGGGGCGACGGCGTTCTGGGCGAGAGGTGAGGAAAAGGTTTTCGAAGATAATCAAAACTCTCTCTTAAGCCTTCTATTTATATTAAGTGATTCCTAGACCTAACTTGCCGATAAATAAAATTCAATATCTTCTTTTTTAGAACAGACCATGCTGGGCCCTTTGGTTATTGAAAATATTTTAAGAGTTGTAGATTCCTATAGGTCGTGGTTCAAATCATGCCTCGGACATTATACTCCTTATTTATTTTTACTACTTCCACTAATCTAAAAATTTCAGAAAAATATTCTAAAATTCAGAAAAATTATAGAATATTTTTAAAATTATTTTTAAGAATTTTTGGGAAATCCCCCTTCGGACTTAAGTAATTCCTAGACCTAATCTCGCATATAAATAAAATTTAGTTTCTTCTTTTTTAGAATAGACTTGCTAGGCTCCCTTGGTTAATGGAAATATTTTAAGAGTTACAAATTCTTATAGCTTGCGGGTTCAAATCCCATCTCGGACATTTTCTTCCTATTTATTTTTGCTATTTCCGCTAATCCAAAAATTCCAAAAAATATTCTAAAATTCTAGAAAAATCATAGAATATTTCTAAAATTATTTTTATGAATTTTTGGACGATACAACTTCCCTTTGCCTAGCCTACAACTAGGACTTTCCCTTGCCTAGCTTCACTTGTCGGGACTTCCCTTGCCCAATCTTCCAGATCAGGACTTCCACTGCCTAGTCTAACCGAATAGGTCTTCTTGCTAGTCATCTGGTCTGATTAGACTTCACTCACTTCATCCAAATTTCAAGTCCTGTTTGGATCAACCCCTTGGTCAAACTGACCAGACTTAGGTATATTGTCAAACATCGAAATCCTAGGAAAGATCTGTTGGTGCGATGGTCGCCCCAAGTGCATTGAGTTTCAATGTTTGGCTAAACCATGTTTAAAGTTAGGCAATTCTTATTGATCTAACATGTGTGATGCAAGTTTGCAGGAAAGTCCAAGCGTAGTCTTGGCAAAAGAAAAGTCCAAGTGGGTAGTCTTGGCAAAGCAAAGTCCAAGTGGGTAGTCTTGGCAAAGAAAAGTCCAAGTGGGAAGTCTTGGCAAGCAAAAGTCCAAGTGGGTAGTCTTGGCAAGCAAAAGTCCAAGTGGGTAGTCTTGGCAAGCAAAAGTCCAAGTGGGTAGTCTTGGCAAGGAGAAGTCCAAGGGTGGTCTTGGCAAGGACTTGACATGACGAAGCTGATGGAAGCATCTCAGGCTAGTGCAGGGAGGCATGAGGCTATGGGAGGTGTTTGAAGGCCGAGGTCTAGGTCAAGAGAAGCTGAAATGTGATTTTTCAGCTTCACCAGTCGACTGGCCCTGCCAGCAGTCGACTGCTCATAAATCAGACGCACACAGAAAGATCAGTCGAGCCAGAGGAAGACAGTAGTCGACTGGGGAGTCGACTGTTCCTATGGTTAGTCGACTGTTGCCAGTCGACTTGTCTTGGAACAGTCGACTGTGATTTGAACGTTGCAGAGAATTGCAAGCATTTAAGCATTTAATGCAAGATTTTGTTGCCGATTGAAGGCATCAGTCGACTGGCCCTGCCAGCAGTCGACTGATGTTGCAGAGATTATAAAAGAAGCCTGCACGAGAACAACTCATCAATCTCTTCATTCTTTCATTCTTTTGTGCTTCTTTTGTGAGCGTTTTTGTGCTCAGATCTCTGCTTTATTCCTCTCCTCCTAGACAATACTTCATATCATTTTTGAGGAGATCTAAAAGGTGTAAAGGTTTCTCCGCCTTCGAGTTTTCGAGAAGGAGAAGATTCATAGTGCATCGGGTGTGTGCGTGCGTGTGGATCCTTGGATTAGTCACCTCTGCGGAGGTGGATACCAAGTAAAACGAACCGGGTTAGCGTTGATCTCTGTCTTTCTCTTTTTATTTGTGCTTCCGCTAATCTCTGTGCAGAGAAAGATCAAGAAAAATCAAGAAACGCTATTCACCCCCCCTCTAGCTATTCAACCGATCCTAACAAGATCTAGTGCTTCTTGCACCAACACTTCCCTCAGAACATGTGAAGGATGAGGTACGTATTTCTGCAACATAGATACATGGAATACGTTATGGACACCAGCAAGTGTTGGAGGTAAAGCCAAGCCATATGCAACCTCGCCAATCCGCTCCACTATCTCAAACAGTCCGATATATCGCGAAGCCAGCTTCCCTCTCAATCCAAACCTCTTCACCCCTTTTGTGGGTGAAACACGCAGAAATACATGATCTCCAACTGAAAACTCAAAGGGTCGACGTCTCCGATCTGCATAACTCTTCTGACGATCATGAGCCTCTGACATACGACGTCTGATAATACACACAAGATCAGCATCCTACTGAATACTCTATGGACCCAACAACTATCGCTCGTCAACCTCCTCCCATAATACCGGAGATCGACACGGTCTACCATATAATACCTCAAATGGTACTATCTGAATAGTCGAATGATAACTATTATTATACGAGAATTCCACCAAGTGTAAATGATCCTCCCAACTGCCTCCGAAATCAAGGACGCAAGCCCGTAGCAGATCCTCGAGTGTCTGAATGGTATGCTCTGACTGGCCATCTATCTAAGGATGAGAAGTTGTACTGAAATGAAGCTCTGTACCCAATGTCTACTGCAGACTCTGCTAAAATCGTGATGTGAAACACGGATCTTTGTCTGAAATAATGCTAGCAGGAATTCCGTGCAATCTGACGATCTCTCTGCAATACAGATATGCCAGACGATCTAGTGAATCAGTCATACACAGCGAAAGAAAATGCGCAGATTTGATTAACCGATCAATGATTACCCAAATCGCATCATGACCCTTCCGGGTCCTCGGCAGTCCAGTAACAAAATCCATCGTAATGTGATCCCACTTTCACTCAAGAACCGAGATCTCTTGAAGTAATCCTGCTGGTTTTTAGTGTTCAGCCTTCACCTGCTGACAGACTAAACACCTCGCAACAAAGTCCGCAACATCTCTCTTCATACTGTTCCACCAATATGAGCACTTCAGGTCTCGATACCACAAGTCAAAGGAAACTCAAACTTAAGCAGCATTGAGATTTTCATTGACATATATATATATATCGAACCATATAAAGTCTCAAAGCAGGTCACTCCAATAAACTGATTACCTTTAACCAGCATCCACGTTTAACTCTCAACATCTAATATCGACAGTAGTGAGATCGGCTGCTTAGCTAACCAAGGAGTCTAAACATGCTAGTCTCGACAGAATCAATGACATCTGTGCTCATCAATTCCTTGACTAGGGATAATTTCAATACGCTCATAATTGCACATGTAGAGATGCTCACGAGTTGTGATCCAATCACAAATTCTCTCATGCTATGAATCGTATTGCGGACATTCATTATTCAAGTTTAAGATCCGAACAAATACATTTGGAATGTGTACTCAAATAGTGAATTGCTATTTATCTAATAAATAGTATAACCGTAAGGCGATTGCCTTAGGACATCCCTCAAATTAACATATGTTTATCTCTAAAGCATAATTTTGGCATTTGATTGGAAAGTGATCCTACATCTTTTTAAGAAGTCAGATAATGCTAAAATCTTGAGAGGTGGATTAAAGCCATGAAGGATGAGTTGAAGTCTATAACAAACAATGACATTTGATAACTTATCGAATTATCTGAAGGTACAAAATCCATTAGTTGTAAATGGATATTTAAAATCAAACGGGATTTGAAGGGCAATGTTGAGAAATCTATGGCTTGCCTTGTTGCCAAGAGATTCACTCAAAAGGAGGACATTGATTACAAGAAAACTTTTTTGCCTATGTCAACAAAAGACACCCTTAGACTAATTATAACACTTGTAACTCATTTTGATTTAAGGCTACACTAGATGAACGTAAAGACTTCATTCATTAAATGGTGATATGAGAAGTCTATAAATAGTGTAATTGGAGAACTTTGAGTCTAAAGACTCGAAACACCTAGTATGTAGATTAAAGAAGTCCATCTATGATTTGAAACATGCATCCCGTTAATGATACCAAAAATTTGATTAGGTGGTTACTTCATTCGATTTTAAGGAGAACCCTCTTGATCAATGCATATATATCAAGCTTAGTGGAAGCAAGTTTATTGTACTTGTTTTTTATGTGGATGATATATTATTGGCAAGCAATAAAAAAGGTCTACTACAAGAAACTAAATCATTTCTATTAGATAATTTTGAAGTGAAAGAACTTGATGAAGCATCCTTTGTCTTAGGCATTAAAATTTATTGTTCAAGAAGTATTCTTAGACTTTCATAAAAGACCTATATTGAAAATGTGCTCAAATGGTATGAAATATAAAATTGTGCACCTAGTGACACGTGAGTATCTAGAAGTGACAAATTCAGTTTACAGCAGTGCTCACGACTTGAACTTGAAATAATGGATATACAATAACTCCCTTATGCATCAACTGTAGAAAGTCTAATGTATGGACAAGTTTGCATGCATCCAAACATTGTGTACATAGTGAAGATGTTGGGCAGATACTTAAGTAATCCAGAACCGACGCACTGAAAAGTTATGAAAAGAGTAATGCGATATTTGCAAAAAATAAAAGGACACATGCTCACGTATTATACGTCTGATCACCTGGAGGTAATTGGATATTCAGACTCTAACTTTGATGGATGCTTGGATAGTAAGAGACTTATTTCAAGATATATATTCATGCTTGTTGGAATGGTTATATCATGGAAAAGTGCCAAACAAATGCTAATACCCACTACCACTATGAAGGTAGATTTGGTAGCTTGCTATGAAACATCCAATCATGAGATTTGACTTTGAAACTTCATCGTGACATTGAGAATCGTTGGTCTCATCAACAGACCATTAAAGATCAACAGTGATAATAAAGTGCTCATACAGTATGAAATAGAAAATTGTGAACCTAGTGACTTGCGAGTGTCTAGAAGTGACAATTTCAGTTTGCAGTAGTGTCCATGACTTGAACTTGAAATAAAGGATATACAACAACTCCCTTATGCATTAGCTGTAGAAAGTCTCATGTATGGACAAGTTTGTATGCATCCTAACATTATGTACATAGTGGAGATGTTAGTGTTGGTACAATCTTGCCCCAAATGATTTGAATTTTAATGTTTGGCTAAAATGAGTTTAAGTTAGACAATGTTGATGATCTAACTTGTGTGGTTTGAGTCCATAGAAAAGTCCAGGTTGAAAGACTTGTCAAAGGATGAAGTCCCAGAGGTGCGACCTCTTGGCAAAGGATGAAGTCCCGGAGGCGCGGCCTCTTGGAAAAGGAAGACTTAGCACGACGAAGTTGAGGGAAACGTCTCAAGCTAGTGCAAAGAAGGGCATGAGGCTTGTGGAAGATGTTTGAAGGTTTGCGTCAAGGCTAAGGGCTGAAAAAGAAGTTGAAAGGGAAGTTTCAGTTTGATCATTCGACTGGTACTATTGGTGCAGTCGACTGGTGGTTGATCAGAAATACACACAGAATTTACAGAGAGATCAATCGAGTGAAGCAGTCGACTGGAGTAGTTGACTGCTCATGGTGCAGTCGACTGCTAGGTGACCGTTGGGGCAACAGCTGACTGATTAAATACAGATTAAAGAGCTGTTGAAGCCCATCAGTCGACTGGCCCTTGGAGCAGTCGACTGATGTAAGGAAAAATATAAAAATAGCAAACGACGCTGAAGAAATTAACAATTTTTTTTCGCATTTTCTCTTGCAATTCTTTGGATGTGTAAAGCTCTACTCTTCCTCCATACTTCACTACAAAATCTTGTGAAAGGAAGAGATCAATTTGTGAGGGTTTTCTCCACCTTCAAAGCGTGCTTCGAAAAGGAGGGTTTTTATAGTGGAAAAGGTCGTCTGTGTGTGTGGATCCTTGGATTAGTCACCTCGTAGAAGTGGATACTAAGTAAACAAACTGGGTTAGCGATTATTCTTCATTTTCGTATTTTATTTTACTTCCGCTAACAATTTCGTAGAAAATTCAAAGAATCGCTATTCACCCTCTCTAGCGAACGCACCGGTCCCAACAGTTTGGCAGATACTTAATTAACCCAGGACCGCAACACTGAAAAGCTATGGAAAGAGTAATGTGATATTTACAAAAAACAAAAGGACACATTTCACGTATTGGAGGTCTGATCACCTGGAGGTAACTGGATATTCAAACTCTAACTTTGGTGGATGCTTGGATAGTAAGAGGCCCATTTTAAAATATATATTCATGCTTGTTGGAATGGTTATATCATTGAAAAGCTTAAACAAATGCTAATACCCACTTCCACTATGGAGGTAGAGTTGGTAGCTTGCTATGAAGCATCCAATCACGATATTTGGCTATGGAACTTCATCACAACATTGAGAATCATTGATGTCATTGATAGACCATTAAAGATCAATAGTGATAATAAAACTGTAGAACTTATGCCAAGAACAATTGCAGGATATATATTCATGCTTGCTGGAATGTTTATATCATGGAAAAGCATCAAACAAATGTTAATACCCACTTCTACTATGGAGGCAGATTTGGTAACTTGCATTGAAACATCCAATCACAAGATTTGACTACAGAACTTCATCACAACATTGAGAATTGTTGATGTCATCGATAGACCATTAGATCAACAATGATAATAAAGCAGCAGAACTTATGCCAAGAACAATTACAGTTCATCAAAGTCAAAGTACATCGACATTAAATTTTTTTATGGTTAAAAAAATAGTTCAGAGTTATGAGGTGATGATAGAGAACATCAGTACAGATTTCATGTTGCTAGATTCACTCACTAAGGGCTTAGTACCTAAGGTGTTTCATGCGCATGTTGTGGATATGAGAGTTTTTCCATTATAGAAGTACTCATTTAGTTGGAGTCTGTATTTATCTTTGGTATTCTACATTTGTTAATAAACACATGTATTTTGTTTTCTTTTAGGATACATACTTAACTTCAAAACATTCATGTGTATTTACTTGACAATATGAAATAAAGTTATCATGATTTATTAATGTTGTTTAGCATATGATGCTTATAAATATGATATGAGATTCGTCTTGGAATCATAAAGTTCAAATCATGATTTCCTGCTATAGTTTAATATAGAGTGTTTGCAAATATGATCATAACTCTTTTGAGTCATTACGAGGACCAATTGAAAATTTACATGTACAGATTATATTTCATATAATTTTTATGTTACACATCCACATCTTGATCTATGTCATTAATGACATTGATATTGTGATTATTATAGACTTGTTATAATCATATTCTAGTAATTGTGACCTCATTAATCCTATAACAATGGAGTTAATGGACTAAATTATTTTTTAGGGGTATCTTGTATTAATAAATTTTTGTATTATTGTTGACGTCAACTAATGTTTAATCGTATATCATATAGCCCAAGTGGAAGATTATTAGATTTTATTTCTATTTAATACGCTTGCATATTATTTGTGACATGCAGATATATATGTTACTAAGAGTACCAAACTCGTTAAGTAATCTAACTTATGTTTATTAAGGGTTTGGGTTATTGAATGTGAGGTTTATGTGTAGAACCTGATAACCCGCACCATTATCATTAACGCATTGATAACAGATGGAGCCATATATATAAAGCATGATCCCTGTTAAATTAACTTGGTATTTTGACAAATCTCTTCGCTCCCTATCGATGAAGAGACTACAACATCGTTAACCTAATATCTACGAAAGATCAACCCTTTACTCTCCCCCTTTTTCCACAGGATTCTTAGATTCGTAGAATGCACATAAAGATGATGATTTTTCATTGTAATCAAGTTCATCATCTTATACTTTTGTTATTTTCTACTATAGATATTAATGTGATTGGATCCTTATTATTTTATTTTCCTTGAAACGAGTTATACATGTTTTAGAATTTAGTATACATGTTTTAGAATTTACACGGATTAAGAAAGCTTAATCCCCAACACATCCAACAAACCATTCTCCATCATTCCATCATGAGTAAAGTAAATGGAAGTACCATACACCTTAATAGAGTTGCTATACATGCCCCGAGATATGATTAAGTTAATTACTATAAGGTAGACTTGTAAAAGTGGGCAATGATCAAATCTCAACGAAGCTGAAATAATATCCTCCCTGTAGTAACCAACTGTAGTTTTTCGATTTACCTCCTCACAGATGGTCATAAGTTCGATCGTATGTAACCGCTAAGATGACGGATTCCACCTTTTACTAAAGAATTACTATATACAATGTATTATTTCCATTTATCACCTAGAAGAAATAACTCGATACTCAAACCAAAGAATCTCTTGTATGTCATATATACTTTCTTACAAGGAGTTGAAGCCTGATTCTTGAGCAGTGGAAAGAGCACGTGCATCATTCTCTCGTGGCCTACCAAATGAATAATTCTCATCTTTTAGAGCAGGTCATCCTGCTGTTGAGCCATTTCAGAATAAAAAATAAAACAAAGAACTGAAAGGAAAATAATTAGTTGCCGCAGCTACAAAGATGGCCACAAGAAGCACACAAAGCATAACAAAAGCAGAAGCAGCCATTTCTCTGTAGATGCTCTTCTGAATGATCCACTGCAAACCAATTTGTTGATGTGGTAGGTGCATACTCTCTGCTTCCGGCTGTGTAAAACAATTCAGGAGATGAGTACTTAACGAATCACAAAAAGTATAAACAGAACCATTCATAGATTTAGTCGAGTCAAAATGGCTGACGCTAGCAAGCTCCCAATGCCAGGCCACAGAATTATCGACAAAACCAGAACAAGATCAAATGAAGTGTGAGATTATATTAAATTCCAAAGTGGGTGCATCCAATTTGCAGTCCTTGAGGGTGACACTGTCCTCAACATATACTGACTAATTGAATTAACTTTGAGGTCCATGATATACCAAAATGACATAACACCAAAATGTAAAATATGAAAAGTTAAGATTAACTTTTTTTTTTAGTCTCAAAGAGGGGAAGGATTGAGCCTGCAGACTACCATATTATTTTGAAAGACTGCATGAAGTCTTGAACTTGCAAAAATCAACTGTTTGTCACATACCAAAATGCAAGTTTCGAGCTATTAAAGTATCAAACTATTTTAGATTGCAAGTGGGTGAAAGGCGAACTAGTTCACAGCTTGTAGATTTACGAATTATGATCGCTCATTGATACCTTTTGGAGCAGAATGAGACAATGTAATCGGCGGCGGCGCATGTGAAGATACTCGAGGGATCGTCGTAGGCGTAGCTGTAGGCGCCGGGGCACGCCTTCTTGAAGAGCTTCGAGTAATAGGTGGGCTGGCAGGTCATTGAATTCCCGAACACGCCTCTGCAGCAGTACTGGTCCGTGTTGAACACGTCGCACGCGCTCCGGCAGGCCACCGTCTGACCGTCTTTCTTCACGGCGAGCTCAGACGGGCAGTTGTCGCGCAGGTCCCCGTCGCAACCTGCTACGCTGCAGTTGCCGCCTCCCTGCGAGTTCACGGGCGTCACCGTCATGGGCAGGTTGAAGCCGTCGACGAGGCTGACGTCGAAGAAGTCGAGGGAGGCGAGGGTGAACTCGGCGAGCGAGGCCGGCGTCTCGCCGGAGGCGGCGCACTTGAGGTTGGAGCCGCAGGCGCCGGTCTGGCACTCGCCGTGGCCATCTTGGTCGAATTTGCAGCCGGTGCGACCCCAGATGCGGCCGCTCCAACCGACCGGGGCGTTGAGCACCACCGACTCGCCGGGCTTGAGGGCGAACCCACCGCCATTAAAGTACTCCCCCGGCGTGATCCCCGGCCAAATAGTGGTCTTGCAGTAGTTGACGATGGTGAACACTCGCGCCCCTTCTATCGTCTTCATCCCTTCGTACGCGCAAACACACAACATTCTCCATGTTCTCACTCAAAAGACCCCAACAAAATAACTAAAAAAAACAATCTTTTTGGAAATCAAATCGCAAATCCCTTATAGAAATCAAGAATACCTGAGAAGATGAAGAGAAGTAGGATATTGAGGTTGACTTTTATACGGCTGCGGTCCATTTCTTCTGCTGCTGTCTCTGCAACGATGAAGGAAAGGAAGAGGTGCGAATCGTTGCATAGAGTGTGAACTATTTTAATGGAGTAGTTATAGGGAGGAGGAGGGCAAAAGGGAAAGCAGGGAAGGATGGAATACTTGCGAGTGAATCAATGAGTAACACCGAGAAAGAAGGCTTCCCAATTCCTTGCTTGAACGAAGAAAGAAGTTGTGTGTGGATTCTTCTGCTCCCGTTATTTATATTTTCCATTCAATTTTCTTTTGATTTTTTAAATATAATTTAGATGTTTAAATTTCACCGGACTAAGACTAATAAGGGAAGTAGACGGTCCTCTCTGGATTCATCAGCTAATCTTCAGAGAACTTATTACTTGTTGGCTCTCCATAAGAATTGATGGTGTAACTTTGATGTGGCCTCAATTTACGTTAGAGTTTGGAGATGAGGCCCGCTTACGGGTCTAAAAGGAGTTATTTTTTTAAATTAAAATACTATTATAATGTATAAATTAATTTTTTTAAAATAAACTATCTTGGTAAATGAGTAATTAATCGTGAACTCATTTATATATTTAGATCATAAATATTTATCCTTATTAATTTTATTTTGGATCAAATAAATAATTGCAAATCCTATAAATGTTAGGCAACATATTGACTAAATTTTTATGGTGAATTTCATCACAGTCTCTATTAGGAATTTTTCTTTTTTATTAAAATTTTTTATTTTTATTTAAAAAAATTTCATCCTAAGATTTTAAATCTATTTAAATAATTATTTAATTATTATTATTATAAAAAATTGATTTAATAATACTTTTAATAATATCATTTATTTTTCTATTTTTGAGTATTTTTTTAATCAACTTATTTGAAAAGATTGATTCTGACATTTGCAATCGAACTAACATAATCAATACGGCCCATAGGATAATCGCTATCTCGTTCATCATTAGGTGGTATCAGAGCTTACACTACAAGAAAAACCCTCTTGAGCGATGAATTTTGTAATGAATTAAAAAAAAAATTAGTCGCAAATCTTTTTGCGACGAAAAAAATTCGCTGCTATAAAGTTGTCGCTAAATTTTACGACGAAAATTTTAAGTTTCGTTACAGATTTTAGTAATGAAAAATATTTTTCGTTGTCAAATTCATCGTTGATCGGCGACGAATAAAATTCATCACCGATTGGCGATGAACAAATATTCATCGCCAATCGGTGACGAAACTGTTTTCGTCACCAATTGGGGATGAAAATCATATTCGTCGCCAATCAACGATAAATTTTGTGACAAAACGTCATTTTCGTCGTAAAATATCAATAAACATTAAGTTACGATAGATTTACGACGAAATTATTATCGTTGTAGAATTCGTTGTTAATTTGCGATGAAACATATTTTCGTCACAAAATTTATCGCAAAATTAATTTTTTTCCTATTCTGCTAATTCGTTGATTATCCCGTAGATACAATGAAATATCGATCCAATCGGATCAATTCAAATTTTACATATAACCTATCAACATTCATATCAATATCAACATCCACAATAAACATTTATACAAAGATCAATATCAATATCTATATCTATATTAATATTTATACAAAGATTCAAATGATGAAATTCATATCAATCCATACAAAGATTCACAATAGACATTTACACATATATATAAATCCAAACCAACATCCATATCAACATGATAAAATCCAAACCAGTACATCTAGTCATAAATCCATATCCATTTACTATAAGTAATGTAAACAGGTCTGAGGACGAAGAAAAGATACATGAATAGAATCATCGTACTCGTTTTTGCTCTCCGAAGACTTTGCTTCTTTCTCTGTCAATATCTTTTCTTGTTCTGCATAAGAAAACAAAAAAAGAGAAATTATCATTCTTAAAATTAAAACTAAAACCTATAAACTAAATATGTAAAGACTTATCTCTTCTTTTGAATTTTCTTCACAAATCCTATTTAAAAAGAAATTAATAGTATTACTAAAAAATCTATAAATTAGAAACTTAAAATATAATAAAATGATAAATATTAAAAATACTGATTGTAAAAAATTTCATACACAAAAAAAAACTCGTGAGGAACCACTATCATCGTCGTCGTCGTTGTCGTCATCACGAGCAGTGGAATGCAACTGAAGATATTACATGATCAGGTTTTGTTGTCTTCGCAATTCATTAATTTCCTGATCTCTTTGTCTCATTTCTTGATCTCGTTGCATTAATAAGCTTTTCAATCAAATTATGCATCTGTGTCGTGACGGTTGGAGAGGTGATAGAAGATGTACTAACAACTCTATAGGTTCTTCTCAAAGAACTCATACTCAATATTCTTTCACTACCTTTGGATTCCCCACTGGCTTCCAGCCATAGACTCAGATCATTCCCAATTGAGGACTCAGATCCATCATTTTCAAAGCTAGCACTTGAAATTTGTTGTGCTAATTTGAGCTCATCATATTTATCCTGTATTATCAAAAAAATATTAATATGTTGTAATATTTGAGAAAGTAAACACATAAAAATATTTAGATAGATATTTAAATCTTAATTGCTTTTGCTCTGTCCCCGCTCCAACTCTTATCTTTCTTTTGAAATGTACGAGTAAAAGTATCAATAAAAAATAGCTCTCGTCCCATTTTCTTAGCCTAAAAAATAATTATTAGAAATAATAAAATAAGTTGAAATAAATTAAAATTGAATTAGTTGAAAAAAATTATCAATCTGCGCTTATGCTTATCAATATTGATTAAGCCGCCCGCATACGTTGCAGATAAGTCACCAAAATTATAAACTTGATTAACCTTATTCTGGTGACTCCTCCTTCTGCTTTCTTTAGTTTCCCAAAATTGACAATTTCGAACTCAATTCTCCTCGGTGATGCATGGTGGCTTTTCCCTCCTTATTTTTGCATGATTAAGGACATGGCAGATGTGATCACCACATTTTTTCTTAAAAATTCTTCTAATTTCTATTTCATCGTTAGGGTCCCAAGTGAACACCCGCTGAAAGGAGAAACAAATAATTTATTATATATTAAACAATAATATCATATATAAAATAAAGTGGATACTTTACCTTAAATTCATTCACCACAACTCTTTGGTGGGATCAGGAGTGCTTGTATAAGTCATGGAATCCCCTCGCCAATGGTTATTCATGATTCAATTAATACCGTGAATAATACGTACAGAATCAGCAAAACTCTAATACAATATGAAATAAATAATATTAAATAATTATAAAGATATAATTGATAATATTAATTAAATTAAAATACTTACAAATCGCCTAGAGGGGATATCAACTCTCATGTATATGTGATCTCTACAGTTGACTGTTGATAACACTCATTTTTATAGTTTATTTTGGCTTTAAAGCTTGATATTTTGACCCTCTCGTTATGTAACTATTGAATATTAACACATATTACGAGTAGGAGCATATTTTGGACTCTATTTCTTATTCCTACAAATTTTGAGTTGAATCTAACATTTTTTTGATGTATTTTTGTATGATACTTAAGGAGCCATGAAGTTGAACCAAGTTGGAGGTCATTTGGAGGTGTCTAGATGTCATTTGGAGTGTTTCAGAGGCTCCCATGGTCGTGTTTCACCCTGATGAATTGGGATTTTATTAATTTTAAATCGATTTAGTCTTGGGTTTTTACATGCAAATGATCATTTATTGAATCGATTTAACCATATTTGTCCCATATTGCATAATTTGAGGTTTGGTATAATTTTTGTGATTTAATGGTGATTTTTTGGCATTAATTGGATTTTAAATTGATTCTAGGGCTAAATCGGATCCGACTCGAGCTCAATCGCGGTCAAATCAAGTCAAATCAAGTCAAATTCGTCAAATTGATCAAGCCAACATGAAGGACATGATCTGGATCGAGCCCGATCAAAATTTCAGATTTTTTTGGAAGCCCTAAGAAGCCCTAAAGCCTAGATCAAGCACAGACCATCAGATCAAGATCGGACGGCTGTGATTAAGCGATTAATTGGAGTATAAAAACCATAGCTTAATCGATGAACAGTGCCGCCGCTACTGTTCATCGTCCCCGCGAGAAGGAAATTCTACCGCGCGACGTACGTGTAGGCGAGCCCGATTCCTCCCAAATCAACTCCATTGCATTCCTTGGTCTCTGAAGAAGCTAAAGCCGGCTGATTGGGCATTTTCCGGCGACCGGACGACGCGCATTGGAGGGGGTTCTTCCAGCTGCCGTCACCCCTGTTTTCTTGGTTTCCAAGCTTCTGTTGGGCAATTCGGAGCCGCAAGACATTGGAGGGGTTCTCCTTTGATCGCGTGGCACCCTTGCGTTGACAGAAGCACCGTCGGAGCTAGACGAAGCAGTGGATTTCGGTTTTTGCCATTTCAAACGTGCCAGCACCGTCTCTGTTCACGCCGGGTGAGGGTTTCCTCGGTTGTTTATGGTTTCGGAAGCTAGCAAAGCCACCCGACCACCATCTTCAAGCTTCAAAGAGATTAAATGCCTTGTTTGACACCAAGCTACGGGAATTCAATGGAGAAGAAAGGGATGAATGCGTTTTACTGCTCTTGTTTCAATTTCTGAACATTTCTGTTTCATCACTGTTTCTGAAATTCATTTCCAAGTTTGTTTTGATAAAATGGGTTTCAATGGAACCTGAATACTATTGGTTTGTTGATACTTTGGTTGCAAGTTGTTGATAGATTAGTTTAGAGGTTTTAAAAGCTTGGTTTGCTATTCGGGAAATCTGAATTTGTTTCTGCATTGCTGAAAACTCCCATTTTCTGCAATTCTGGGTTCTGATGGCTCCGTTTGTGAATTTTGAATGTTGCTGTGACTTGGTGATGTTGGCATGTGATTCAAGCTTAGCTTGTGTTTGAATTTGGAGTTGTTTTAAGGTTTGACTAGGGCTGTTAACAGATCCCTATTGCTGCTCATTCAGATTTTTTTCTCCTCATTACTGTGCCGTGCCAATTGGCACTGTGCAGTGTCATCTAAATTCTGATTTTAGGGAGGATTAGGCTATAGTTAGTGTGTGTTTTGTTTTTAGTTAAGTGTACTTTTGCTAGATAGAGTGCATGGTTATTTTGCTAATAATGATGTGTCTTGCAAGAGAAATTCAGTCTTTAAGGATTGAAGTTTTGCAAGAGCTAATTAGGTTTTATTGCTTGAAGTCGATTTGAATTGCATTTTTAAGTTAGATTAATACTTAAGTTTTCTTTCTTGCTTCCATGCATTTTTCATTATATCTCGAATTTTAAATCGACATTGCATTTCATTTCAAAAAAAAAAAATCCTCAAAACCCCCATTTTAATTGAAAACCCAAAAATACGACACACCTAAGCTCGATTTAAACCGTTTCCACTAAACCTTGGAAAAACACGACTCGAGGCCCCTATACTTCCGTTTTCGGTATTTATCACGGGTTTTCGATAATTAAAAAATCAATTTGAAGCCCTATTTTGCCCCAAGTGCAATGAGTTTCAATGTTTGGCTAAACTATGTTTGAAGTTAGGCAATACTTGTGATCTAACATGTGTGATGCAAGTTTGCAGGAAAGTCCAAGCGTAGTCTTGGCAAAGGAAAAGTCCAAGGGTGGTCTTGGCAAAGGAAAAGTCCAAGGGTGGTCTTGGCAAAGGAAAAGTCCAAGCGTGGTCTTGGCAAAGGAAAAGTCCAAGGGTGGTCTTGGTAAGGAAAAGTCCAAGGGTGGTCTTGGCAAGGAAAAGTCCAAGGGTGGTCTTGGCAAAGACTTGACATGACGAAGCTGATGAAAGCATCTCAGGCTAGTGCAGGGATGATGGAGCATCCAGGGAGGCATGAGGCTGTGGGAGATGTTTGAAGGCCGAGGTCTAGGTCAAGAGAAGCTGAAATGGGATTTTTCAGCTTCACTAGTCGACTGGCCCTGCCAGCAGTCGACTGCTCATAAATCAGACGCACACAGAAAGATCAGTCGAGCCAGAGGAAGACAGGAGTCGACTGGGCAGTCGACTGGTGTTATGGTGAGTCGACTGTTGCCAGTCGACTGGTCTTGGACAGTCGACTGCTATTTGAACGTTGCAGAAAATTGGCAAGCATTTAATGCGCTTTAATGCAAGATTTTGTTGCCGATTGAAGGCATCAGTCGACTGGCCCTGCCAGCAGTCGACTGATGTTGTAGAAATTATAAAAGAAGCCTGCACGAGAATGATTAAAGATTTTGCAAGAATTTCGCCATTCTTTCATTCTTTTGTGCTTCTTCTGAGAACTTGTTTGTTCTCCATTCTCTGCATTCTTTCTCTCCTCACAAATATTATTTCATATCATTCTTGAGGAGATCTAAAGAGTTGTAAAGGTTTCTCCGCCTTCGAGGTTTTCGAAAAGGAGAAGATTCATAGTGCATCGGGTGTGTGCGTGCGTGTGGATCCTTGGATTAGTCACCTCTGCGGAGGTGGAGACCAAGTAAACAAACCGGGTTAGCGTTGATCTCTTTCTTTCTCTTTTATATTTTTGCTTCCGTTAATCTCTGTGCAGAGAAAGAACAAGAAAAATCGAGAAACGCTATTCACCCCCCCTCTAGCGAACCAACCGATCCTAACATATAGTTCAACATGATACTACAGGAGCAAGGTCAACATATAATATGAGAATCATGTATGCCATGTCATATAAATGTAGCAGACATATAACACTAAATGCATAATCATATAACAACAAGTGCATCAGTTATAAATGCAGTAAACAACAACAAATGCATAATCATATAATAGGTGCATCAATTATAAATGCACTAAACAACAACAATTGCATGCATGGTCACTGTCTGCACTCGTCACCCCCAGTCACTCAATCCGTGCAGTGAACTGGGGCGCAAAACAGGACAACTGTATACCCTCCAAGAACAGACCACTACCCGTGAGTGGGGAGGGGCAGTCTTCAAGAGAGCTATCTAGCTAGTCCTGGTAGCACCCAACCTGTGCAATGCTATAATGCTCTCACTCAACCTGTGCAGTGAGAGTTAACAACAACAACATACTCTCACTCAACCTGTGCAGTGAGAGTTAACAACAACAACATGCTACGATGCATAGTTCAACAAATAACTACCATAACATCCAGGTATGTGCAACATCAATTATGATAAGTCAACATAAACAACGCTTAAGGAAACTGTATTGATAGCAACTAGATCATATTAAGGTCCATGGTAAGCATCAAGCAATGAGTCAAGGAACAATTGTAATAAAGATAGCAGCAGGTAATCATGCACTATGAAAAGAAGACCTATGTTTACCAAACACAAGAGTACCCACCTGATTGATGAATCATCGCAATAAGAATCCTAATATATTTCAACATTAAACCTAGGATCTAACACCCCATTAACCCACACAATAAACCGCTCCAATTGATTTCCCAACCAAAACAATGCTTAGTTCTAATGATACAACAGCTAGTAATATCATGACCGGATTAAGATTTCAACACCAATACCTAAACAAAACCGGCCGATCAATCCCTATTCCAAATGAAAACCTAGTTCTAAGAATTCCAAAACCCAATCTCTAGTTCATCAAGACAAAGCCGAACAAATCCAGGAATCCCAACAGTAGAGCAAAACCCATCACCATTACTCACTGAAACTTAATCAAGGCTCTGATTCTATTCTTGCTATCGGAACCAACTTCAAGTTGACGAAGAAGGCAGCGCTGGTCGGCAAGGGGTCACAGGCAAGGAGGCGCAAGGGCAGGGCGGCGGCGTCACTACTGGTTTTCTTCTTCTCCGGCATAGGAAGGGTGCGGTGGTGCGACGACAAGGCAGACGAGGAAGAAGAAGAGAAGAGGTGGCATCAAGCGGCAGCGCTATGATAGGGATCGCGGCATAGGGTAGCTTCACGCGGCGGCGGCTTCGGTCGGTGGCTGAGCGAAATCAGCGGCGGCGGGTGAGCAGTGCGGCGGCGGAGGCGATCGCGACCAGAGGGAGAGTCGTCGGCGGTGGAGGAGGGGAATAGGGTTAGGTTTCGGCCGCCCTCCTCTTATAGTCTTTGCCGGCGCGCAAAAATTGACGGCGGACGTAGTCAATAGGCGATGGCAGTCGCGGTTCACGCGGGAGAAAACCTCGTGCAGTTATAACGAGGAATGCACAATTTTTTTAAATTGGGTCAAGATTTGGGTTATATTTGGGTTAAACCGGGTTAAATTTATTAAACCGAACCCGATTAAATTTTTGGTTTGCTTGGTTTACTAATCAAACGACATCCGATTTGATCCAAACCAGTTTCGTTTGATTCGTCTTTGCGAGACAAATCTTCCCATCACTTTTATTTTGTCAGAACCTTTTTCATCCCAAATTAAACCAAGTTGGTTCAACTTGCATCGTTTGGTTCACTAACCAAACAATTTCGGATTTGACCTAATCTGGTTTCGTTATTTTCGTCTTTGCAAGACGAGTCCCATGCTCCAAAACTATGAAATTTTTGGTATCTTTCAACTTCGACAATACTACTAGTATCCTACCCTCTATCACCGAGTACCCAATTAAAGACTACTTCCTAGTAATCAATAACCATTAGTTATCCCTCATAAGAATTGTTACAGCTTAAGAATCTCCTCAGAAAGTCCGATTAAAAAGGTTCACCTCTTGTCACAAGGCACCCCAGTCATATGATCCTAAGATTTTCTATAAACCATAATTCACTCCCATCCATATAAAATAAAGCCTTCAAAATATCATCAAAAACGTACGAGAGACAATTCCATATAACAAAGTATAAGCATATTATAGAAGATAGCAAATATAAATCCATCGAATACAATCATCCGTTACATTTCAATTTCTCCTACATTCTAGAATCTAAGAGATCTACTCCATGATGGAGGGAATACAATTCAAGAAGGAAGAGAAAAAATTCATCTTTGTTCCAAAATTCAAGAAAGAAAACGAAAAAGGACTTATCAATATATACGGGTCTTCCTTGAATTGTGATCACCTCGTCGATGGTGGATGGAAGCGGCGGAGTAGCCTTAGGAAGATAGATGTGATAGTGAATTCCCCCTCGGAACGTGGTTACGACGCCTCCTTGTTATCCTCTGATGACCCTCCTAAAAGAGTTTCGAAAAGATATTTAAATAGGCTCCTGGCACGACATGATCATGTTTCATGGAACGACACGTTCGCGTTTCATGGAACGGCAAAAAAATTCGGCCCGAACTCTTCGCTGGCACGATCGTGCCTATAGGCAAGGCCCGAAGAAGGTCTAGTTCTGAGAGATAGGCACAACCGTGCCTGGTAAGCACGGCTTCCAACAGCTAAGGCTCTGTTTCTATGGCACGGCTGTGCCTTGTAGGCATGGCTTAAGGCAATTATGGTTCTATTTCTGCGGCACTGATGACTTAGGGTTTTTATGATTTTAATCAATACAATTTTGGGCTTTTACATGAAAATAAATTATGAAATGAATTGATTTGATCGTATTTGTCCTATATTACATAATTTGAAGGCTTGATTATAATTTCTACGATTTAATGGTGAATTTTGTATTAATTGATGTTAGTTGATTGTAGGGCTCAATTTGGACAAAGATCGAGCTAAATCGCGATCGGATTGAGCCAAGTTCGCCCAAATTGATCAAGCCACATGAAGGACATGACCTAACACAAGTTTGATTAAGATCCACAAATTTTTCCAAGCCTAGGCTGCCCTAAAGCCCTAGATCAAGTCCAGACCATCAGATCAGAAATCAACGACCTAGATTAAAAGGTTAATCAGCCGTATAAAACCCAAATTAAACTCGATGAACAGTGGATGTGCACTGTTCATCGTCCCGATGCTAATCCTCTGCTACACACCGTAACTCCCAGGCTAGCCCTGTCCTCCCAAATTTCTTCCATCGCAATCCTTGTTCCTTGAGGAGTCCAACGCCGGTCGATTGGGTATATTTCGGCTGCTGGAAGGGTGCAACGGAGAGGGTTTTTTCGACGATTCCAACCTCTATTTCTGGCATTTCCGATGGCCTGCTGCACAATCTGAGTCCGAGGTTCGTGGAGGGTTTCTCCTAGGATCGCGGAGCTCGCTTGTATCAACAGCAACACCATCGGAGCAATCAGAAGCTGAGGATTCCAGTTTTGCCAGCTTCAACGCGACTGTGCAGCATTCTGTCTTGTTCCAGAGAGGGTTTCTTCGGTGATTCGTGGTACTGGCAGCGCGCAAACCACCCTACAACCGAGTTGAAGCTTCCTTAAGAATCATCGTACCCACATTGTGGATTCAACGGCGGTTTGACACCCCACTGAGGAGATACGAAGGAGAAGAAGAGGGAGGATGCATTTTCTGATAGTTTCTGAAACATTTCTGTTTATTGCTACCATAACTCATTTCTGAAGTTTGTTAAATGCTCTTGTTGCGTTTGAATTGCTTAGACTCGTAATTGCTTTGGTTATTGTAGTTGATTCAAATGATTGGAAGTTTCCTTAGTTTTAATTTTATCTTCCTTAGCATTCCTGTCTGAAACTCTGATTTTCTTCCCTGGTTACTGTTCCGTGCCAAATGAGCTCAATTACAAACCTGTTAATATCTTGAATGCAATTTGTTTGGCTAATGTTGATGTTGGTTTAGTGAATTCAGTTAACTGATTTGCTTTGAGTTTGCTTAACTTAGGTTTAACCCTTTGTGCAATCTGAAGAAACTCTGATTTCCATGAACACTGTTCCGTGCCATTTTAGCTTCAACATGTTGGTTTGCTAGGGTAGGTTAGTTTGAGTAGGGATTTCATTGCTAGCTAAGTGGAAGTGGATAGTTAAATTGCATCATAGCTTTGATTCTTGCAAGCTAGATTAGTTTCATTTAACTAGATTTCTAGTCTTAGTTTAGCTTTTGAATTCTATTGCATTGCTAGATTAGGAGTTGATTTGATTTCAATTGCATTTTGTTTCCATTAGCTCATTGCATCTGAATTTACAATTAATTGTAAAATACCAAAACCCCCATTTTCATAGAAAACCCCAAAAAAATGATATGTAAGCTAATTTAAACAAGTTTCTACTAGCCCTTGAAAAATACGACTCGAGGCCCCTATACTTCATTTGTTTGAATTTCTCATGGGTTTTCAAAAATTAAAAATCAATTTGCAACCCTACTCATGACACGTATCAAATCTAGGGTTGTCAAATTTTTGCGTCGTTGCCGGGGAAACTAGTAGAAATTATTTGATTTGAGTTTATGAATAATCTCCTTTATTGTTACTTTGATCATTATTGGTTTTTAAAGGCAAGTTCAATCAATTAGAGCAACCAA
>NC_133869.1:3392309-3399054 GCF_044706935.1 Curcuma longa
AGGAAAAGTCCAAGTGGGAAGTCTTGGCAAAGGAAAAGTCCAAGTGGGTAGTCTTGGCAAAAGAAAAGTCCAAGTGGGTAGTCTTGGCAAGGAAAAGTCCAAGTGGGAAGTCTTGGCAAAAGAAAAGTCCAAGGGGGAAGTCTTGGCAAAGAAAAGTCCAAGTGGGTAGTCTTGGCAAGGAGAAGTCCAAGGTTGGTCTTGGCAAAGACTTGACATGACGAAGCTGATGGAAGCATCTCAAGCTAGTGCGAGGATGATGGAGCATCCAGGGGAGGCATGAGGCTATAGAAGGTGTTTGAAGGCCGAGGTCAAGGTCAAGAGAAGCTGAAATGGGATTTTTCAGCTTTACCAGTCGACTGGCTCTGCCAGCAGTCGACTGCTCATAAATCAGACTTACACAGAAAAATCAGTCGAGCCAGAGGAAGACAGGAGTCGACTGGGCAGTCGACTGGAGTATTGGAGTCACCTCTACTGGAGGTGGATACCAAGTGAGGAAACGAACCGGGTTAGCGTTGATTTATTGTTTTCTCTATTATATTTTTCTTCTGCTAACACTCTTGCAGAGAAACAATCAAAGAAGATTCGAAAAACGCTATTCACCCCCCTCTAGCGAACCAACCGATCCCAACATTTATAGCCTAGGAGTTAAAGGCAAATAAAATAATTGAGTATATGTTTTACGTCGTTGTTGACTCCTTCTGGTAGTCTTGTATCTAGCTTGATTATAGAATTTATAAATTTCTATATTTTCATCATCACCCCAATATAACATACAACCATCTCTGCAAACATCAATTCTTTCCACTAGAAGACCTAAGTCTTTGATGAGTTTTTTCATATTATAATAATCATTAGGCATTATGTGATCACGTGGTAATGTCAGTCCATTAACTTGAATAAAATCATTAAAATAATCTTCATACACATTATATTCTGCTTTGGTATTCAACAATCTTGCTATAATATATAGTTTAGTATGATTGTCATAACCAACCCACAATGGTTCATCTGTAGCACTCAATAATTCTTGAAATTTGAGATATGATTCATTATTCAAATTTTTACCAACTCCTAGTACTTGTGTCTCCTCCAACGGTGATGCATAAGGAGTAAACATTTGTTTAACCATTGGAGGAAAACTAGAACTTGGACCACTCGGTTCAACAAAGATATTCTGACCTACTGCATTAGTTATCACCCTCTGATGTGGATTAAATTGATCATAATAACTTTGATCCCCCATAATTGAGTATTGTATGTTTTGTCCATAATCTTTATCAGATATGAATGGTTCACCATGAAAAGTCCAATTATAGTAATTGGGAGTGAAATTAAATCTACAAAGATATTCTCATACTTTATCACATTGTAAAAATTTATAATTGTGATTCTTTCTGCATGAACATCTTATCTTATCTCCATCCATAAAATCAACATTACTTGAAGCAAACTCCAAAAAATATTCTAATCCCACAATAAATTCATCAGTCAAACCTCTACATTCAGGTAAATTTTTGTTATACATTCAACTTCCTATTTTCTGTATTTTTTCTGAACTCATAAATTTTAACATGTTAAAATATAAATAATCCTTACTTAATTGTAATAATTTTTATCTACTATAAATAAAAATTATTTCATATCTCTTCAATTAATTCCAACTGTAATTATAACTATAAAAATTTCAACTATTATTTCATATCTCTTCAATTTATTCCAACTATAAAAATTTTTATCTACTATAAATAACTATACTTAATTTCAACTAAATTAGAATAATAAACATTAACATTCAAATAAATACAATTATATCTAAATACTATTCAAATTTTTAAAATAACTATAATTATAAAAATACCTCAAGCCGGTGAACAAATACAAGTATCTCTCAAATTAGTTTACGTCCACATAAATTGTAAATCTGCACAAACGACATTAAAAAATTAATCAACACTTAACTTTAATAGGTTTTAAAAAATAGAAAAGTTAAATTAGTTCCGCTGCTGCTAGTGACCACCGATCGCGGCTAACACAACAACCACCAATCGCGATCAATGGCAAGCGGCCAACTGCCAGCGGCTGCCAGGCAGTCGACGCGGCCAGTGCTCGCGGAACGTGCCAGCAGGCCACTGATTGACGGGTTGTGATCGTTGATCGATGGGTTGTGACCGCCGGCCCGTCCCCATGGCTGTTGGGGCTATGTGCATTATGTCGCTGGCCTGCTGTCGCGAGCCCAGCGGTGGCATGGTCCGCAACCGCATGCCGAACGACTATGTGGCCCACGGCCATGTGGTGAACGACCGCGTGGCTAGCGACCTTGACCCGCCCTTGGCCAGCGGCCAACAGGTCACGGCCTGACGCCTAGAAAATTGAGCCGAGAGCGAGGAAGGAGAAAGGGCTTCGCATACCTAGCTTTAGACGCGACGGAAGCTCTGTTCTTTGGTGAGATCCGATAAAAACGAGTGATGACAGCAATTGGCGACGGCAGAGGCGCACTGCGGGAGAAGATCGGAAACCCTAAAACGGGTGGGAAGAGAGAAAAGTCGACAGATCTTGGGTTTATTGGGAAATTTTGGTGACAAAAACTTTTCGTCGCCAAATTCGTCATCACATTGGTGACGAATTTTAAATTTCATCACCAAATTGGCGACAAAACCCACATTCGTCACCAAATTTTAGCGATGAAAATATTATTCGTCGTAAAATTACGATGAAATAATTATTTGTCGTCAATTTATGATGAATTTTTTTTTCATCGCCAATTTATGATAAATTTTGTGACAAAATATTTTTTGTAACAAAATTTATGACGAATTATATGTGTTGCATAATTAGCAATAAATAATATTTCGTCGTAAAAGTCATCGATAAACGGTGACGAAAATTCTTTTCGTCGTAAAATTCTTTATAAATTTGCGATGAAAAATTTTTATCACTAAATTTCGTCTCTAAAAAATTATTTTTTTATAGTGTTATCATATTCGATGGATGGTCGTCATGGTCGTGATCGTGATAGATAGGTTTTGGTTGAGGAAGACTCGCATCGTTATCATAACATCCAAGACGAGATTCTTAATCTATAGAGAAAAGTTACAAAATTATTTTAATGTCCGGTGACACAAGATCTTGAAGGTCGCAAGTTCCCTTATCCTAATTTTGATTTCAATTTTCAAAACCCCTCTCTCACAATTGCAGAAATCGTGGTCAAGAAGAACTATTTGGAGATGATAGGTTTTCAGTTGATCTTCTAGAGTTTTTTGATACGTTTCAAGATGAGGAATTCATTGATTGACTTAATGAAGTAAAGATAAGTTTTATTATGAGGAAGTAACTATCATGTGAAAGTCAAATTGATTGCGATCAAACTCTAGGACGAGCATTAGTGTGGTGGGAGAAGTTTCGACACTCACGTGATAGACAAGATAAAGCTAAAACCATTGATTCGAAGAAGATGAAAAAGAAGATGAAGAGTCACTTTCTTCTCTTTGGTTACACTCAGGCTTCATTTTAATGACTTCCTACATTGAAGTAGAATGCAAGATCAGTCGATGATTATACGGGTGAGGAGGAGGAAGATGAGGCATTAGAGGAGTAGCAGTCATTGACAAATGGACCATTCTCAGTGGAAGATGACCAAAAGGGATATCCAATTCTTGCAGGGTTGGCTCGTCTTCAAACCGTTCTGGAAGATAATAAGCAATCTATGCATGTAGTCCCAAACAAAAGAAGTAGACATATCATCAGACTAACTTCACCTAAATCTTCTGTTCATAATACTCTTGATAGCCAAGATAGATTAGAGGAAGATGATAATATGGAAAATGACTTGATGATGCTTAAGTGCATGCAACTGGACACCTTATAGGTGATAACAACAAAATCTTATTTCAAACTTTGCCTAATCATATTATTGGAATTAGCGATCCAAATTCGTTAACTGCTCCTAGCATGTTTCCTTCTTCATTGAATTTTGATACTATTGATGAACATCACTCAGATTCTGATGGCAATGTGCCACCAAAATATGATTTGTCATAATATGGCTCTGATGAACCAAGTTCTAAGTGTGAAGTGTAGGATCGGAAATACGCTAGAGGGGGGGTGAATAGCGTATTTAACGCTTTTTGAAATTTCGATAAAACTCGAGTACGGAAGCGAAATTAAATATGACAATTAATTAAAATAAAATGCAGTAAGTAAATGACACAATTTGTTTTTACTTGGTTCACAGCGCAACGCTGCTACTCCAAGGCCCACGGTCCTTGACCGTTTACTTTGGGCAATCCACTAAGATACTTGCTCCTTACGGCAGCAAGTATATCGAGAAAACGATTACAAAAATTCGATTACAAGTGAATGATTTGGAATTTAAGTACAGTTTCTTTGTTACCGAATTTTGCGCTTCCCGGAGTATGGATTCGACGTCCCGGCGTTCGTTGAAGTAGCTTGAAGTAGTCTCGGCACCGGCGTCGAAGATCGGAAGCTTAACGGTCGCGAGGAAGGCGTTTGAGAGCGAAAAGAATTGATTCCTCGGCTCCTGCTCGCGGGTCTCTTTTATAGTGGTCCTGAGTCGACTCAGATCGCCATCTGGGTCGACTCCAGCCGACGTGGCAGCTAAAATTTGATCCGCTTCGGCGCTTATCCCTTCTGAGTCGACTCTGGTCTGGCTCTGGGTCGACTCCAGTCGCGGTGGCGGCGGTGGCGATAACTTTTTGACCTGAGTCGACTCAGAACTGCATCTGAGTCGACTCCAGTCCCGCTGGCGACGACTTTGACGCGCAGACTTCCGGATTTGGGCTGATTAGGCTGGAGTCGACTCCAGAACCTATCTGAGTCGACTCCAGACCCGAAAAATAGCTTTTTCGGCCGGAGTTAGTTTTCGTCAAGCCTTTCTTTCCTGCACAACAAGTTAGCTCGAAATATAATCATTTAAATAATACGTCGGTTCCCCGAACCGACTTCGAGTCTTAACTTCGGATCTCCGGTGAGATCCTGGGTTAGACCGGCGCCTACTGTTCCTCGAAGGAACGCGTTGTTAGGATCGGTTGAATAGCTAGAGGGGGGGTGAATAGCGTTTCTCGATTTTTCTTGATCTTTCTCTGCACAGAGATTAGCGGAAGCAAAAATATAAAAGAGAAAGAAAGAGATCAACGCTAACCCGGTTTGTTTACTTGGTCTCCACCTCTGCAGAGGTGACTAATCCAAGGATCCACACGCTCAATTCTAATGATACAAGGCGAGGATCGACAAAAGAAGAATCAATGAATGCTGATTTATCAAATCAAGGATATGAAAGTGGAATCTTGAACATCTGTAGATTGTCTAGTGGAGTCAGAATAAAGATTACACTCATCCACCTAATGTAGGAAACATAATTATAGCTTCATCCAAGGCAACAATGGATTCAGATGAAACTTCTCTCAATGATGAAGAAATTACCATAGTACATCTGAATTTTCAACAAGTATTGAAGTCACAACTGAGGAAAGAATAAGTGAAATTTCATACAGATGCTTTCAGGATGAAATTTAGAGCTTCAAGGACCAATGTCGACACTAGCCTTGGTAGTGAACAGCAGCTTGCATTAAGGAATCTATGTGTTTTTGTAGGGATCTATATGCGATAAAATAATTTTTAACCGCATAAATACAGCGAGAAAAAGGATCCCTCGAGAAGTCCATGCGAAAATCATACTCGTTTTGTATATCTATCTACTGGAATTGGAATTTTGTCCCTTTCGATACGAGCCCTTCGCAATCCCGACAGTAATTCTTGCCTTCAACGGTTGGTGGATCTCAATATGATCAGTGTGTTCGCGCCTCCACGGTATCCACACGAACACTATCTTGGAGAGAAAGAGACAAAACCTTTGGTTGTGCTAGCAACCACACTAAGGCTCTCCTCTAAGGATTTGGTTTGTTTGGCAAAGGGAAAGACTAAAAGGGAGTACACGGCAGAGCATGAAAAATCACCCCTTTTCCATATTAAAAGGATTACATGCATTAATCAACATTCATGAAGATGCAACGTTGAAAAGAAAATGAAGAGAGAAAACAAAACTTCTCAACTTCTCAACTCTATTCATGCAATAACTCCTTTTGCATGCATTGAGATTTAATACATTAATTCCCATTTCATGTAATAACCTCTTCTTGCATGCAATATTGGGTTTTTCATGCATGAAATCACATTTCATGGATTAATCTCTTTTGCATGCAACGTTGAGTTCTTCATGCATGAAATCACATTTCATGCATTAATCCCTTTGCATGTATTTCCCTTCTTAAATTGATTTCATTTGAATCTAATTCATATTAAACCAACTCAAGTTTGGCCAAGTAATGAGTCTAACTCATTTTAGTCCATTCAATCAACTAATGATTCATTTAGTCAAACTAAGATGATCATGTCTCCAAAATAACGTGTTCTTTGTGTGTGATCCAATAGGTTCTTGCAACGTTGGTAATATTTTTAAATCCTTTGAGAAATATAAGCAATGAGTGGCATCTAGCAATGCATCACTGCTACCCAAGTGGCAAGAATGTCGAGATCCGACATAATCTTACGGTGGCTGTTGGTGCAGAAAGCACTAAGCAAATCGAACCAGGGTTTTGATTATGGAACTAGGATCAAGTTAAATATGTGATTATGCTAATGATGTTAACTGAGCTTACAGGAGACACAGGTTAAGTCCTAGTGGAAGCACATGAAATCTTGGCAAAGTCAAGTGCACCAGGTGAAGTTT
>NC_133869.1:3399154-3402371 GCF_044706935.1 Curcuma longa
TCTTGGATTCAAGCATGCTAAACCGCTTTTAGTATCTTGTCTATATGTGTAGACTCACTACAACAAACTTAACTTTTCGCAGCACGTCATTAACGGCACACATCTATAGTGTGCTGTTAATAATAATTTTTACAGCCATATAATCAAGTGCGTTGCAGATAATATATTATATTTTAAAATTAACAGCGCGCATATAACCGTGCATTGTGAATAGTATTTTTTATAGCCTATAAAAATTATATGTTGTTAAAAGAGAGTTAAAAAAATAGTATTGATAGCGCGGATAAATAATACGCTATTAAAAATATATTAAAAAAATTATTAATTTCTTTTCCCAATCGACCTTTACCCGCACGCACGCCTTTACGCCTTTTAGGTTTTTTCGCGACTACCCCCTCTGTTGTTCGTGATCACCTTTCTCCCGACCGCCTCTGCCCCTCGCCCGCCCGTGCTCGCTCTCCCGGCCGCACTCGCTCTTCCGACGAGCACTGTTTCGCGAGATCCACCCCCCCCCCCCCCCCCCCCCCCCCCCCCCCCCCCCCCCCCCCCCCCCCCCCCCCCCCCCCCCCCCCCCGGCCGTCACTCCTCCCGCGCTCGCCCGCCCAACGAGTTCTCCTCCAGCGCTGGGTCGACTGGCCGTCACTCCTCCCGCACTCGCCCACCGCCGAGTTCTCCTCCAGCGCTCGACCGCCCGCCCGCCGGTTGTCCCTCACTCCTCCCGCGCCTATTTCCTCCCTTTGCAGTGGCAAGTAGAGGTAAAATGGAAGTTTTAAATTTAACTCCCAAGAAGAAGAACCCTATTCATCTATTCATCTTCTTGTCTCTTTTATATTTTGAAGAATATTTTATACTTGTATAAATTTTTAAAGAATATTTTATACTTGTATGGGAACAACCTTCTTGACTAGCTAGGACCACATCCTGGCTTTGAAAGATAAGGAAAACAGCCTTATTGTCCTTCTTCCTTAGCTCTGCAATTGTCACCCTGTATCACTAATCTAGCAGCAATAATTTGGCGTCTTAGTAAAGCATTCATTTAGATGCTTTTAATTTTTATAGATGTTGAACTTAAAATATGCTAGTAGTCATCATTCAAGCTTTACCTGTATCACTTTGTTGAAAATAATGTGATGTGAGTGCTCGCAAATAAATGTAAATTAAAGAAAGAATACTACTTTTTTTCTTCACGCACACTTTACCCGGATCACGGGCTTCATTAGTACTATCCAAATTTAATCTAGTTTAACTTTTTAATATATCTTCTACCTCAAAAAGTCGAAACACAAAACAAGAGGCAACCTCGCTCTCATATGGGAAACAAAATATATGGGAGGGCAATGAGTAAATTCACATGTAGAGAAATGCAATGGGGGCAAAGTGGAGTAGATTTTTTTTTAATTTTCATCTTAATATGCCCCATGTACGAAGCAAGGCATGTTGAGGTAGAAGAAGAAAAAAAATTCTATTTCATCTCTAGTCTACCTCACTTTCCATATGAGGTGAATTTAGGCATAATAATAAAACATAAAACATAAAATAAATTACACATTTAATGGTTGAGTTTTTATTTATTTATTTATTCTCAATCACATACTGTACATATATCACTGTACCTCCACCACGTACATATTAATTAATTAATTGAGAAGACAACAAGCCAAACTCACTACATTGTACTCGAGCATTGAATGCTTTTTTTTAGGGTTATTTTAATCTATGGGTTGCTATGTTATTGATTTTAGGCTATTAAATTTTGAGTGCTCATTTTATTTTGGGGTTCTAATTTCGTTGATTATTTGTGTGTATTTTAGCAATGGATTGTAATTTTGTTTTAGGGTTGTAGTCATTTAAGTAATGGATAAGGAATGGATGCATTTGCCTTCAAGTCTTGTACCCGAATATGAAGAAGGGGTTCAGAAATTTCTTGCATAAGCTAGGAACTATGCCAAAACACGCGAAACAATCTTATGCCCTTGCAAGCGTTGTCAAAATAAGAAGTATATGAAATTTGATCAAGTGTACGAGCACTTAATTATGAAGGGGATAGATCCTTCTTACACTGTTTGGGGCTTCCATGGTGAAACTTATACATCACAATTTCAAAGTGAAGGTGGTTCAAGAAGAGTTCAAGAAGAGGAGGGTGGAAGTAGAGAGGCATATCACTTATATAGAGATGCCTTTGTAGCGGAAGAAGAGGCTGGACACATTATGTCTGAAATAAAAGATTATGAGTTTGTTGATTTATTAGAAGATGCAGAAACTCCTCTTTTCCTTGGTTGTACAACTTATACAAAGTTGTCAGCAGTTGTCACATTATATAATTATCAGTCTACTAATGGTCACATTGATACTAGTTTCAATGAGCTTCTTTCCTTTTGATGACCTTAGATTCTGTTAGGATCGGTTGGTTCGCTAGAGGGGGGGTGAATAGCGTTTCTCGATTTTTCTTGTTCTTTCTCTGCACAGAGATTAGCGGAAGCAAAAATATAAAAGAGAAAGAAAGAGATCAACGCTAACCCGGTTTGTTTACTTGGCCTCCACCTCTGCAGAGGTGACTAATCCAAGGATCCACACGCACACACACACCCGATGCACTATGAATCTTCTCCTTCTCGAAAACCTCGAAGGCGGAGAAACCTTTACAACTCTTTTGATCTCCTCAAATATGATATGAAATAGTGTTTGTGAGGAGAGGAAGAAAGCAGAGAATGGAGAACAAACAAGTTCTCAGAAGAAGCACAAAGCAATAAAAGAATAGCGAAAAAGATATGTTGTTCTCGTGCAGGCTTCTTCTTATAACTCTGCAACATCAGTCGACTGCTGGCAGGGCCAGTCGACTGATGCCTTCAATCGGCAACAAAATCTCGCATTAAAGCGCATTAAATGCTTGCCAATTTTCTGCAACGTTCAAATCACAGTCGACTGTTCCAAGACCAGTCGACTGGCAACAGTCGACTCACCATAACACCAGTCGACTTCCCAGTCGACTCCTGTCTTCCTCTGGCTCGACTGATTTCTCTGTGTGGGTCTGATTTATGAGCAGTCAACTGCAAGCAGGGCCAGTCGACTGGTGAAGCTGAAAAATCATATTTCAGCTTCTCTTGACCTAGACCTCGGCCTTCAAACATCTCCCACAGCCTCATGCCTTCCCTGCACTAGCTTGAGATGCTTCCATCAGCTTCATCATGTCAAGTCCTTGCCAAGACTACCCACTTGG